>NW_007261737.1:429076-430951 GCF_000164805.1 Carlito syrichta | reverse complement strand
AACCCTCAGGCTCAGGCAATCCATTCACCTCAGCCTCCCAAAGCGCTGGGATTACAGGCTGAGCCACCAAACCTGGCCATACCTATACATTATACTATATAGTTATACCATATTATATTGTAGAATTATGTAATACTATAAATTATGATACTACATAAAGTATAAATAAACGTTGTACTACAATAAACTTACTTTAAAAAAGACATTGGACATATGGGTTGTCACACAGGGCATCTGTTCTGAGAGCCAAACATCCTGCCCTATCCCTGAACACCCAGCTCCCCTACCCCACCCCATACTCACCATGAGGGCTGGGTTAGGGGTGGATCTGCCGATCAATAGCCTGACACTCCTTCTTTTCTCTGAAAAGGGATACCCCACAAGCATGTTCTTGTGCAGTGCTCAGGTGGGGCAACCCAGGTATCACCTCCTGGGTCCCCACACTGATGGGGACCCTCCCAGGTCTGTGTCCTGAGAAGGCAAGAACGGCCTCTTTCTCTGAGGACAAGGGACAGGGCTTCTGCTGCTTCCCCCGCCAGGCTACCCTGCCCTGTTGTTCCCTGCACCCAATGACGATGGTCCCTGCACCTGATGACCATGGCGACAGTAGTAACCACACAATCTGTCTGTCGTCAGTAGTTCTGCTCTCAACACTTCATCTTGGGTTCCTCCTGCCCTGGGGGCTTTTCATCATTTTTCTCAATAGCTGCACAGATGTTATGTCACCTAACAGACATCCTGGAATTTATTTTGGGGAACATGGTGGTCTCGTCACCGTGAGCGAGTCTTCAAGGAAGAGAAATGTGGGGCTTATGCATTGAGTGGCTTATGATGGGCAGAAGACACCGTTTGGGGAGAATCTCAAAAAAACAAAAACAAAAAACTACGTATTTTCTACCATCAGAGAGAGGAATTAGAATGAATTCACTTGAGGCTTCTGGATGCTATGTGACTTGTTCACGATGGAGCTGATACAAACTTTCCCGCGTGTGTGCATGCACAGGCATGTGTGCATGTGGGGGGGGGGGGTTCACACAGCTACCAAAGTCACTCTGCTTGTTCACTTGCTCTCTGGTGAATAAAGACGAAAAAACAAGTAAAATGACTTTTCCTAGCCATCTTCAATGTTCTCACTTTTCCAACAAGGTTCCAGCTGCGTATACAGCAGGGGAAGGTTATGGCGTCTCCAGGCCTCGCTAACCCTGGCTTCCAGAAGGGCACAGATGCCTGTGTATGTCCCTGGTGGGTATTTAGGGTGAGTTTCACAGGGTCCCCCAACGGTCTTCTAACCCAAAATATATGTTTCCCCGGGGCTCATGATTCCAACAGGAGATACTGATTCTCCCCGGGGGTTCTCTCGTAGCGCTCTGCATGACCTCATGACACTCCTGCCAGGGACGTGGACATGAGTCACACGGGCCCTTGGGCCAGTCACCCGCTCCACCTGCGCCCCACGGTGCCGGAGCCCCTTGGCCCTCCCAACCCTGAGCGGTGGGCGTGCTCCGTCCTCCCGTGTCTTCCCCTGGGTCTCTGGACTCCTGGGAGGGCAGGATGGGCCTCCTTCTCGGCGCCAGCCCCTCTTCCCCCAGAGCTTCGGGGGCACTGGGCGACGAGAAGGGTCAGGGGAGGAAGCTGGAAGGGAGAACGCGCCCAAGAGGACAGAGCCAGCTCCCGCTGTCTTCATCGTTTCTGTGTCGGACGGGTTTCCAGCAGGGCTTACTTTTAAAACTACACGGATCCCGAAGCCTCCCGGCTTTTTATAGAACATCAGTCCCCAGTTTCAAATTAGCAACCCCTAATCTCCCGCAGGACTAGTTCCGAGGCGCCAGTTAAGCTGCTGCGTTAGGACTCCACGCCCAGTCGGCGGGGATCAGC
>NW_007261737.1:403569-429050 GCF_000164805.1 Carlito syrichta | reverse complement strand
TCCTCCCGCCGTCCCAGGAAGGACCTGCCGAGTTCGCATCGCTCCTCCAGCTCAGCTTCTTTTCTTCCTCGCTTCCTCTCCTGTGTAGCAAGTGGGGGGATCGCCCTCCGGGGTTCACAGCGTCCTGCCGCCCCGTCAGAAAGGATTCGTTTCCATGCCGTCGGAAGGTTTGTGAGGACACGGAAACGCCTCTGGAGAGCTGGGCTCTGTCCCTGCCCGTGGTGGCGCGCGCCCGTCGCATCACGCCTGTCTCTGCCTCCACCGTCAAAGATCCTTCTCTGTGTGTCTGTGTCTTCACAGAGTCCTTCTCCTAGGGACCTCAGTCCTATTGGATTAGGACCACCCTACTCTGTATGACCTCACTTTAACTCCATTTGTAAAAACCCTACTTGCAAATAAGGCCGCACTGAGTTTTGGGGGGACATCATTCAGCCCAGTATGCCCAGTCACAGGATCATCCACAGGCCCAGACGGAAAGCCCAACTGGTTCCCTCTCACGGGGGTGCCCAGAGACCACCTCCCCTTTAGATCAGGAGTGAAGGTGTCACAAAAGCTACACCACCTAATGGGGGTGATGGGGCAGGTCCTTCAGCAGCCCTCCTTTGCCCCAGGCAGTCCTCCCTGCGCTCTCTCCCATGGCCAGGCCTTCCCCAGCCCCCTGAGGGCTCCACTTCCTCTGGTCCCCTCTCCACCCCAAGATAGGGCTCCCGCCTTCAGAGTTTCTTCCTCCTTTAAATGAAATCAGATGTTTACATCATACGTGCTCTTTGTGCAAGGCGTCTGGCATGTACCAAGGGCCCTATAACTGTTCCAGAAAAGAAAGAGTATTCAAAGAAATGTCTCCACCTTAGAAAACTCTTTGGGACTTCTTCATTATCAAAATCCTTTCCCTTGTGGGTGTGTTCATTTGCTAGGGCTGTTGTAACACAGCCCCACAGACCGGGGGCTGAAACGACAGAAACACATCGCCTCACAGTTCTAGAGGCTGGACATTGGACATTGAGATCAAAGCACCAGCAGGGCTGGTTTCTTCTGAGGCTGTGAGGCTATGAGGCTGTGAGGATTCTGAGGCTGTATCTCAGGCCTCTTTCCTCGCTTCGGGGAGTTTGCGGGCCATCTTTGGTATTCCTTGGCTTGCAGACACATTGTCCCATCTGTGCCTCTGTCTTCACATGCTATTCTGACTCTGTGTGTGTCTGTCCCCAAATTTCCTTTTTTGTTTGTTGTTTTGCCTCACTCTGTGGCCCAGGCGGGAAGGCAGCAGCACAATCACGGCTCACCACAGCCTCTACCTCTTGGATTCAGGTGCTCCTTCTACCTTAAACTCCAGAACTTCAGGTGGACGTCACATCACCTGGCTTTTTTTTTTTTTTTTTTTTTTTAGAGACAAGGTCTCACTATGTTGCCTAGGCTGGTCTCAAACTCCTATGTTCAAGCAATCCTCCTGCCTCAGCCTCCCAAAGTGCTGGGATTACAGGCATAAACCACCATGCCCAGCCTAAATGTCCTTTTTTTTGTCAGGACACCAGTGAGTAATGGATTAGGGAGTCCACCCTATTCCAGATAACTTCATCTCAGCTAATTACATCTGCAACAACCCTAATTTCAAATGCCGTCACGCTTTGAGGTACTGGGGCCTAGGACTTCAGCATGTGAATTTTAGAGGCACACAATGCAACCAACAGCATGAAGCAATCTCACTTCCTTTCTCCTCCCCGCCAAGTGTTTCCTCGAGAGTTTATGAAGCTGCAGGTTTGACTTGCTCAGTTCTCCTCTGTTCTCCAACCTCCCCCCAGACACCCCACATTCACTCACTTGTACAGCATTCTGGATTTTCTTTTTTTTCAAAATGGAACTAATCTAAAATCTTCCAGGTCACGAGATGTTTATATACAGTACCTGAAACTCTGACCTTGAGCTCTTTCTCCATACATCTGACACAAGAAAGTCCATCACATAACTGTCCTCAGGGTTACTTAATCATAATTCTGCTATATCCTCTTAAGAAGAGAAGAGAGTTAAACAGATGGACACTTCATCTGTTTCTTATTAACACAGCATTAGTTTAATCATGATAAAAGTTTCCCATCTATTAATGTCTCTCTCAACCGTTCCTAACGCATACTCTCTCTAAACAGTCCAGAGAGCTACACACAATTTTCCCTGAGTTAATACATCAAAGAAGAAATCCAGCAGCCTCTAAAGTTATCAATGTTGACTTCTCTTTATGCCCCTGCTAAGAAAAAGAAAGAAAGAAAGAAAGAACAATATACACTTCTCAGGTTGTGACTGAGTGAACAGACCCTTCCGAGGCACTTGTGGGTTGTTCACTAATAGATTTCCATCAAGAAATTGTGACTCAAGTCTGGCCACATGCATGAGCTGGGGCGGGAGTTGGTGCTATGGGAGAGATACATGCTGGGGATTCAGATCTGCTCAACCAGCTGTGTGACTTTGGGTAAAGTACTCAACCTCTCTGAGACTTGGATTCAAAATGCATAAAAGAGGCTGGGCACGGTGGCTCACGCCTGTAATCCCAGCACTTTGGAAGGCCAAGGTGAGAGGATTGCCTGAGCCCATGGGTTTGAGACCAGCCTGGGCAACTTGGAGAGATCTCATCTCTATAATAAAATAATAAAAAATAATTAGCTGGGTATAGTGGCATGTGCCTCAAAAAAAAAAAAATGCATAAAAGAGAGATAAGTCCTCCTGTCAAAGAAGATATGGGAATTAAATGAACTTATGTGGGTGGAGTCTCCTGTACAGATCAGGCACTTGCTAAATACCAGACTCCTTCTACCCCTCCTGAGACAGATTTTTTTGTGTGTGTAGGGGGACTCACTCTGTCACCCGGGTTGGAGTGCAATGGCACCATCATGGCTCACCGCAACTTCAAACTCTTGGACTGGGGTGATCCTCCTGACTCAGTCCCCAGAGTAGCTATGCCCAGATCATTTTTTAATATTTTTTGTCTCAGTATGTTGTCCACTAATCTCGAACTCCTGGACAGTCTTCCTGCCTCAGCTTCCCAAAGTGTTGAGATTACAGGTATAAGCCACTTTTTGCTGAGTCGGAGTGTCTTTCTGTCGCCCAGGCTGAAATCCAGTGTCACATTCATGGCCACTGCAGCCTCAACCTGCTGGGCTCAGGTGATCCTTCCACACATTAGAACTGTTAATTCCAGAATTCTCTCAAGACAAGAATGATCAGCCTTGGGAGTCTGTGGTTCTGTCCACCCTTTCTCTGAATGAACAGTCAGGGGAGGCTTGGAAGTACTTTTGACACCCACATCTGCCTGCCACCCAGATGTACTTGCCAGATGTTTACTGCATTAAGGAACAGCCTATGTGTGAGGCTGGGCTGTATCTGCTGCTGGGAGCAGAGTCTAACCACTGGAACAGAGGGTCTTTTATGTCCCATAGGCTGAGAAGACCAACCGGTGGTCACGGGCTGCTGGACAATGCCATCAGGCACACAGGCATCATCTTATCTTTGTTGGGTTTCCTCTTGGTTTCAAAGGGGCTGCTATAGCTCTGGACATCATCTCTACCTTCAAGACAATGAGAAGTGGGGGAAGAGGAGGCTGCAGGCTCCTCTTTTATCAGTGTCTTTTATGTATGTGTCTGTGTCTTTTATAAGGAAAGCCAAACATTTCGCAGAAGCCAGTCGACTTCGGCTTTCATTCAGTGAGTCTCTGGCTGCCAGGAAGATGAATTCTGCTGAGTTGAAGAAAGGTTCTCTTAGCAAGGCAGAGGGCAGGAGTAACTGTCAGGTGGACTGCTAGTGGTCTGCATTGGGAACACAGGGTGACCTGAATGCAGTTATTCTAAAGGGAAGCTGGTAAATAAATACACTTTAACCCAGTGCTTTGTCAGATGAGAGGAACAAGGGCTAATCCCAGACCCTAGCTTCATCACTCAGGGGCCTCTGTTGCTTTTGTAAAGACAGAAACCAAAGAAAGTAGGAAATAAATGATCAGCACACAGCAAGAAAATGATTCCTTTCTAAAGCAAGAACATCACTGTAGAATTGTCAAATGCCTTTGGTGGGGGGAGGGTGGAAGGTGTCATTACCTTGACCGTTCTGGTATATTCATGCTTATTTTGCAAATAGTACTTGTGATAATAAGTGAGTACAACTGGCTTTTTTAAAAAAATGAACATGCCTAGATTTTCCCATGTAAATTAATGTCGTCATGGTCTTGAGAAATAATACTTTTAAACAACATGCTGCCTTTGCCCAAGACATCTGTGTAACACTTAAAAAATTGGGCTAAGAGTCACATACAAAAGGCAGTTGGACAGCTTTAAAGCCATTCTCGGCCAGGCAAGGTGGCTCATGCCTACAATCTAAACACTTTGAGAGGTCAAGGTGGGAGGATCACTTGAGCACAGGAATTTGAGAACAGCCTGGGCAACATAGTGAAACCCCATCTCTACAAAAAATAAAAAATAAGCCAGGAATGGTGGCACTTCAGGGGTCAGTCCTCATGTCCAGCTACTCAGGAGGGTGAAGCGGAAGTATTGCCTGAGCCTGGGAAGCTGTGGTGAGCCATGATCATGCAACTACACTCCAGCCTGGGTGATGGAGTGAGAGCCCAACTCAAAAAAATTAATTAAAAAGTAAAGTCATGGAACCTCATCAAACTGACAAGCTTCTGCAAAGCCAAAGAAACCATCAAGAGAGCAGGAAGATGGCTCACAGAATGGGAAAAAATATTTGCCAACTGTTTATCTGACAAAGGCTTAGCATCTAAGATCTACAAGGAACTCAGACATGTTGAAAAGAAAAAAAAAACAGCCCCATTACAAAGTGGGCAAAAGATATGAATACACACTTCTCAAAGAAGATGTATGAGCAGCCAACAGATACATGAAAAAATGCTCAGCTTCACTGCTCAACAAATAAATGTGAATTAAAACCACACTGAGATACCACCTAACTCTAATCTGGATGGGCACTGATAACTTAAAAAACAACAGATGCTGGAGAGGATGCAGGAAAAAGGGAACAATCTACACTGTTGGTGAGAGTGTAAACTAGTACAACCTCTGTGGAAAACAGTGTGGCAATTCCTGAAAGATCTAAAAATTGACCTTCCATATAACCTGGAAGACCCTCTACTGGGCATCTACCTAGAGGAACTCAAATCACTCTATGAAAAATATACCTGCATAAGCATGTTTATTGCAGCATTACTTATAATAGCAAAAACATGGAGCCAACCATACTGCCCATTGAAATAGGACCAGATTTTTAAAATGTGGCATGTATACACCATGGACTATTATGCAGCCATAAAGAAAGACAAAATCATGAACTTCACAGCAACCTGAATGTACTTAAAAGTCTATAATACTGAGTGATCTTTCGCAAAAACAAAGGACTGAATACCACATGTTCTCACTCATAAGCGGGCCTTGAACAATTATCATAATACTATAAGAAAAGGATTGGCAGTATGGGAAACTGGCAGGGGAGGGTGAGGCTGGGATAGGCAGTAGTGGGAAACTGCCAGGGGAGGGAGGGGTACACCTCATCAGCAAGGGTGTCTGCATAATGAACATTTGCATACCTAACCCTGAATTATACCCCATGTCTTCAAAATAAAAATAAACAAATAATATAAAGCCACTCCTCATTTTTCACCAAAAAATGCCTTATCCCAGACCTGGTTCTGAATGACTCAGCTGTTTCTAGAATTCAAATCAACCCTCAAAGGATGAAGGATTTTTGTGTGTGGTTTTTCTGTTTTGTTTTTTAACGGGAATATATTCCAAACATTTGCAATGAGGCTTGAAATCAACTCAGGTGTCAGGGACATTGAAGTCTGCACCTTGATTCTTGAGCTGACCCCTTTCTGGGACCTTGGCCTCCTGGAGGTCATGAAGAATCAGGTATTTGCTGCATTCAAGGCTCTGGATGTCTGCTCAAGGTGAGCCCCGCCATGCAGGGCCACAGCGGAGGACTCAGAGGATGAATCAGCGGTGGTCAAATTCCCAGGAGAAAACGGAGAGCCGTGGACTCCTCGGGGCTGGCTGGGTCCTCAAAGATGCTGAGGTAGGAAGTGAGCTAAACTGCTTAACTGTCCCCGCCATGAGGCCGGACGCCACAGCCCATCTGGTGTCCAGAGTTGCGGGCGAACAGGGCCAATGACACTGAGGTCAACTGTGGCACCATCCTCTGGAAAAGTCACGTGGGCAGGGGGTGGGGAGGAGGGTGGCTGGCAGTGATGTTACAGGCGGGCCCTGACAGTGAACAAGGCTGGGGTGGGCAGAGCCGGCCAGCCCAGGCAGGCGGAATGATGGCGGGTGGCAGTCCCTCCCCCATCCCTCGCTCTGTCCTTTTTCTCCCATTTGCAATATCAGGGTTCTAAGCTAGCATCCACTTTGCCTGGGTGGTGTTTGCTGTCTCAGGCTGGGAGACTTAAAAAAGAAAGATTTTAGTGAGCTCCTGTTAATGGACAGTGCCTTTCATTCAGTTACTCGTATTCCCTCTCATCTCACAAACATGTATTAAACACCCACTGTGTACCAGTGGCAGGCACAAGTCTGCTTCACCATGTGGGAATTGAGAGTGATGATCATGTAAATCTCTTTGATGGTGTAGCCTCTAGAGAGTGGCTTGGTGGTTGGTATCCTTTATGGGAAAACCATCCCATTGTCATCCCTAACAGAGGCAGATGGCACTCAGAGATTCGAAGCATAGCAGGAGTTTATCGTAAGTGTTTTCATCAAGGTATTCCCAAGGTCTTTCAAACTGTTAAACAGCCCCTGGGGATGGTCCCGTCAGGCACCTGAATAACGTTGGCCTGGTGTCTCTTGCTGAAGGAAGCCTGTTTACTGAGAATTGTTGTTCCCTAGTAGCCTGGGAAAGTGGGGCTGGGGTTGGAGCCTAGCTCCCCTACCCGGGAAGGGGGTCCTGGCAAGGGAGGGCTGCGGAAATTGAACGGGGAACAAAGTCACACATCCACTCACATCCATGGAGGCAGAATTACCTTGGAGCACCAGCCCAGTCCTGCAGGACTGGCAGAGATGGGCGAGGGTCTTCGTGGCCTGGGCAGAGACCCCGGAAGGTACCGAGCTCTTGAGAAAATCCTCTGGGCTGTCCTGAGTCTGCTTCCTTCCGCCCCATCCCCATGTCTCCCTGCCCTCTACTCTGTGCCTCCCTGACCCCGTCTCCCGCAACCCACCCCATATCTCCCCGCACCCAGTATCTCGCCACCTTCCACAGCTCCCCACCCTTCTACCCTCCTCCCGTCTCCCCACCCTGTTGCCAGAGGCTCTGTCAGAGAAGGGTTTCAGATCACAATCCCTGCCACAGCTTTGACGAAAAGCCCTAACCGTGTACTTCAGGGTCCAGGCCTCATAGCCAATGTGGCCTCCTGGGCCATCCTTGTCTAATCTGGTTCCACCAACACCAGAGACATCTCCCGCCTTTTCCTGGGGTCACCTCTCTCTATACAGATACACACGTGTGCACCCACATGCCCACAGACACACACGTGCACACACACACCCCCACTTCTTGCCATACACACACATGCATACACACACACTCACTTCTCTCATACAGACACATACATGTGCATGCTTATGCACATGCCCCCCACCAAAACCACACCACCTGCTCACATGGTCTCTCGCTCCCCAATTCCCCCACCTCTCTCCAGCCTGACTCTCTTTCTCAATCCCACCTGTATGTTGTTTTCTGGGAACCTTTGACTTCTTCCAGCTGGAATATGGTTTTGTTTTGTTTTGTTTTATGCCCCACATTTCCAAAGTATGGACAACGAGAGACAGACAGATAATTGTCTTTTCCTCATGAGGCTCTGAGACAAGAAATGCGATTGCTTCCCGAGTCTAAGCACCCTCCAGACACGGATTAAATCCTTCAGTCATCAAATCCAGGCATAGGTCTGTGCCAATCAAAAGTGACTGCAGACCCCGACTGAGCACTCGCCATCAGCCAGGGGCTGTCTATGCATTAACACACTCGCTCCTGAAGCAGCCGGCCCAGGTGGGTACTGTTATTATCTCCACTACACAGAAGACATATGCAAGGCACAGAGAGGTTAAGTAACTTTCCTGATGTCACAGAGCTGGCAAATGGCAGAGACTGGATTTGAACCCAGGCACTCTAGCGCTTGCTCCCTTAACGGAAATCTGAAGGACTTGCCTTGCCAAGGGTTCCCATCTCCAGACTGCCATCATCAGCAATGCTTACAACACCGGATATGGCAGTTATCAATGCTGCATAACAGCCATCCAAACCGAATGGCATCAAACAAGAACCACTTTACCACACCCTGGGATTCTGAGGGTCAGGAGCTTGGACAGGGTGAAGCCCCAGCCAGGAAATATGAATGGCTGTAGCTGGGATCTTCCAGAGGCTTCTTCACTCTCAGTACTGGGGCTGGGATGACTTGAAAGGCTCAGCCGAGCCTGTCCATGGGATCCTGAGTGTGGCTTCTCCATACGCCTTGGGCTTTTCACGGCACTGCAGCTGGGTTCCTAGCAGGAGCCTACGGAAGGGACATTCCAAGGGAACCATCAGACCTGTACTGCCCTGGCCTCGGAAGCCATCAGTGTCCCTTCGGCCACACCCTATCAGTTACAAGTGACCCACAGACCAGTCCAGGCTCCCGGGGATGGAAAAAGAGACTTCACAGCTGGACGGGGAAGTGACAAGGTTGCATTGCAGAAGAGCATGAGGAAGGAGGCGGCATCGTGGCCATTTTTGGAAAACACACCTGTGCCCCACTTGCCTTGCCCAGGCCTACGCCTTCCAGAAACTTCTGTGCTCCAATTATAGTTCACTTTGAGGTCCTAGGTCCTAACAGATTAACAACTCATTTTACTTGTCATGTTGTCCCTGTGAATGGAAAACCACGACTAGGGTCAACATATGAGCATTGTGTGGAGGCCGGGGTGGCCTGAACCCTAGTGGGGAGTAGGGAGAAAGCTGGGGCTTAATCAGGGAAGGCCCTGTGGTCTCCTTTTCACATTGTTCCTAGAAGTTGTATGATCAGAAGACAATACTGCCTTTCTGACCCAAAGATCTTCTCAAAGTCCAATTGTTGGGGGGCGAGGGAGCTTGTAGGTCCAGGACCCACTGACAGCCTGGTGGAATCAATCTGGGGTTGGGCAGCATTGGTTGTTTTTGTTTTTGTTTTGTTTTTTTGAGCTGGGGTCTCACTTGGTTGCCCAGGCTGGAGCGCAGTGGCATGATCACGGCTACCGCAACCTCAACCTGCTGGGCTCAGGTGATCCTTCTGCCTCAACCATCCAAGTAGCTGGGACTGGCCAGGCTCGGTGGCTCAGCCTGTAATCCCAGCACTTTGGGAGGCTGAGGCGAGTGTACTGCGTGAACCTGCAGGTTCCAGACCAGTCCGGGCAACTTGGTGAGACCTTGTCTCTACAATAAATCAAAAAAATTAGCTGGGCGCTGTAGCGCACGCCTGTAGTTCCAGCTACTTGGAAGGCTGAGGCGGAAGGATCGCCAGAGCCCAGCAGGTCAACGCTGGGGTGGCAGTGAGTGTGCCACTGCACTCCAGCCTGGGTGACAGAGTGAGACTCCAACTAAAAACAAAAAAAACACCAAAAAACAAGTAACTGGGACTACAGACACGTGCCACCATGCCTGGCTAATTTTTTTTATTTATTATAGAGAAGAGGTCTCACGATGTTGCCCAGGCTGGTCTTGAACTGCCAGTTCAGGCAATCCTTTTGTCTCCACCTCCCAAAGTGCTGGGACTACAGGTGTGAGCCCTTGTGCCCGGCCACTTCTCCCATGTCTAGCATGGTGGCGTGTGCCTGTAGTCCCAGCTACTCTAGGGACTGAAGTTGGAGAATTGCTTAAGCCCAGGAATTTGAGTCCAGCCTGGGCAACATAGCAAGACCTCTGTCTCCAAAATAAAAATAAAATAACGTGTACAATCCAATGGTTGTTAATATATCCACAGATATGTGCAATTACTACCACAGTAAATTTTAGAACATTTTCCTCACCATGAAGAGAAACCCCATACCCTTTAGCTATCACATCCCATGTCCCATGTCCCAACCCTCAGCAGCCACTAATCTACTTTCTGTCTCTATAGATTTGCTTCTTCTAGACATTTCATTTAGATGAAATCATTTAATCATCAGACTATGTAGTATTTTGTGATATCTTCTTTCAATTAGCATAATATTTTCAAGGTTGGTCCATATTGAAACCTGTATCAAAACTTTATTCCAGGTCGGGCACAATGACTCAAGCTTGTAATCCCAGCAATTTGAGAAGCCGAGGCGGAAGTTTGCTTGAGTCCAGGAGTTTGAGACCAGCCTGGGCAACATAGCAAGACCTAGTATCTACAAAAAAGCCTTTTTTTTAAATGACTGGGCGTGGTGGCTCAAGCCTGTAATCCCAGCACTTTGGGAGACCGAGGTGAGGAGACTTCCTGAGCCCACAGGTTTGAGAATAGCCTGGGCAAGTTGGAGAGATCTCATCGCTACAATCAAAAATTAGCCAGGCTTGGTAGCGCATGCCTATAGTTCCAGCTATTTGTAAGGCTGAGGCGGAAGGATTGTCGGAGCCCAGCAGGTCAACGCTGGGGTGGCTGTGAACATACCATTGCACTCCAGCCTGGGTGATGGAGTGAGACTCCAACTCAAACAAACAAACAAAATCTTTATTCCTCCCCACATCCCTATTATTAAAAAATAATAAAATATTTTTTTTTAAGTAAGGAACACTTGGAAGCCCAAACTTCATCTATATGTTGATTACTTATGCACCTAAATCTGACTTATACCCCAAATCTCTATAATAAAATAAAGCTGCAAAGAAACCAAACTTAGGCAACCCTTTTTCAGGTCCCCTCCCACTTGGGAGCTTTTCTGTCTTCTTAATAAATCCCTCTTTAAAAAAGAAAAACAAACTTTATTCCTTCTTATGGCCAAATAATATTCCATTGTATCGATATAATGCATTTTGTTTATCCATTTATCCATCAAGGACATTGGAATTGGTTCCACCTTTTGACTTCTGTGAATGCTGCTGCTATGGGCATTCATGCACAGGTTTTTGTTTAAACACCTTATTTCTACTTAGTGGGCATATACCTAAAAGCCCTGGGCCATATGGCAGCTCAACATTTAACTTTTTGAAGAACCACAGTTTTCCACAACGATATCATCTCCCCTTCCCACCAGCAAGGGCTTCACGTGTACTGCTTCTGTTTGGTTTTGTGTGTTTATTTTTATTATAACCATCCCAGCGAGTGGGAAGTGATACCTTCTTGTGGTTTTTGACTTGCATTTCCTTAATGGCTGGTAATGCTGAACATCTTTTCGCTGTTTATGTGTACATCATCTTTGAAAAATGTCTATGCAAATCCTTTGTTCCTTTTTTTTGAAATCCGAGCCAAGAACTTTTGTTTTATTTTATTTTTTGTTACTTTAGATTCAAGGTGTACATATACAGGCTTGTTATGTGGGTGTATTGAGTGATGGTGAGGTTTGAGCTTCTACTGAACCCGTCACCCAAATAGGGAGCATGGTACCCAATGGGTAGCTTTTCAACCCTTGTCCACCTCTCTTCCTCCACCATTTAAGAATCCCCAGTGTCTGTTCCCATTCTTATGCCTGTGTGTGCTCCCACTTATAAGTGAGAACACACAGTATTTGGTTTTCTGTCTCTGTGTTAATTCACTGTCTCCAGCTGCATCCACGTTGCTGCAAAGAACATGATTTCATTCTTTTTTATGCCTTTGCCCATTTTTAAATTGTTTTTTTTTTTGCCTTATTGTTGAGTTATAGGAGTTCTTTACACATTCTGAATAGTAGATCTCTCAGACGTATGGTTTCTAAATATTTTCTCCCATTCTGTGGGCTGTCTTTTCACTTTCTTGATTGTGTCTTTTGGTGGAAAACAAGTCATTAATTGTAATAAAATCCATTTCACCTATTTCTTTCTTTTGTTGTTTAGGGCCTTATCTAAAAAGTCATTGCCAAATCCAATGTCATGAAGCTTTCCCCGTTTTCTTCTTAGCATTTTATAATTTTAGTTCTTTTCGATCTTTAATCCATTAAGTTAATTTTTGTATAGGCATGAGGTAGGGTTTACATTCATTTCTTTTTGCTTGAGCTATCCAGTTATCTCAGCACCATTTGTTGAAAAAACATTCTTTCCCCATTGAATGGTCTTGGCATTCTTGTTGCAATTCAGTTGACTGTAGACACATGCGTTTATTCCTGGACTCTCAATTCTGTTTCCTTGGTCTATACACCTATGCAATGCCGGTGCCACACTGCCTTGATTACCATTGCTTTGTAGTATGTTTTGAAATCAGAACACGTGAGTCCTCTTTGTTCTTTTTCATGGTTGTTTTGACTATTCTGGATAAGTTATTTTTTATGCAAAATAAATGCTGGTGCTTTCTCTGAGTTGCAAATGTGTGTGCAATTGCTTAGTTAGCTGACTTATTACATTGTTCTACTTGTATTTCTATTTACTTCTAAATCATTTCATTGCCATTTCTGTGATTGTGCTCACCAGTTTATACATATAAAAATATGAAAGATGATAGATAGATAGATAGATAGATAGATAGATAGATAGATAGATAGATAGATAAAGAGAGAGAGAACAGATTTGTGGTGTGCCTCTGGACTGTAAAACAGAAACAGGCACAGGTGTGGAGGGCAGGCTTTGCAGGGTTAAAGGATACTGGGCCAAAGTGCTTGCTTGGCTGGTTGGTAATAAGTAACAGAGAACCAGGGAAGCCCTTGTGGTTTTCACTTCAGTTCTACAAATTAACCCGAGTCCGCAATCCCAGCGATTCCACAAAGCAGTCAACCCTGAAATGACTCCCCAGGGCTCCTCACCCTACTTGCCCTTCTGCCCTAGGCTTCATGCTTCTTGGCTTCTCGGGCTCATTCTCCAGGTAGGAGGGCCCCAAGGCTGTGAGATGCAGAGGGAACCCACCTCCAAGGGGGTGATCATGCGAGCTCCTGGTTTACCTTTAAATATTCTGAAGCTTGTTTCTCGCAACCCTCATCAGGTTGGGCAAGGGTGCGGACGGGCAGGATCTTAGGGCTGGGCAGCACCCAGCAGGAGAAAGAGGAATGGGGTTTCTGTTTTTGGTGTCTGAGGAAGTCCTAAGTTTGCTGATTTTCTAGAAGAACTGACAAGACTCGGTAGCAAGCTACAGTCATGGCTAACCCTTATTACAGCTAAGGATATGGAGAAAATGCAACAGGAAGACGTATATATTGGTGGACTCAAAGAAGCCCAGCCCAGGATCCTTTGCGCCTCCTCATTTGAGACCACTCAGAACGTGCTTCTTCTCTGACAGAGAACACCAAGGACAAGTGTGAAGATCCAGGGAACCCATGCAGGTCTTAGCATCCAGTCTTTTTATGGGAGGTTGGCCACATAGACACATCCTGCTTACCTCTCAGCCACACCAACTGAAACCCAGGACCCCAACAATGAAATCACGCACACGTCACCCATCTTAATTTTTGTGCAAACCACCCTGCAGAACTGAAAGAGTGTGGCCGATTTTTCCGGGTATATACAACAAAATCGTTAATCACTGACATGAAACCCTCCTGAGAGGCACATTCCCAAGAGTTGGCCAGAGGTCAATCATTGTTCTGGGTTTCCCTGGAGACATGAAAGGAACAAGCAACCAGACCTGCTGTGCGAGACTCTTCTCACACTTACACCTTGTCTCAGTGGTCACCGGCTTAGATGCAGACTCATCTAGACTGGAGAGGACCTCACACAGTCTCAGGAAACGGCTGATCACAGGATTCTTTGTTGAGCTGGGAGAAATAGTACTGCAAAGCCCACAGATGGCCTTGCTCCAAAGCCTTGCTTTATGCTTGCTTTAAGAAAATCATGTCTCCTCTCCAAGTCTATGGTCTAATGTGTCCCGTCCCAGGGAATGTTTGTGAAACTGCTATGTCATGCGATGCGCCACCTAAGTTCTCACTCCAACAGTTACGTTTGTCCAACATGTGTCTTCCCTGCTTTGGTCCCTCATGTCTGAGAGGATCTGGAAATCCGTAATCGCCACCTAAAGACGGATTCTCGAAATCAGACCAAACCCCTCTAGGCCACCAGCTGATCTTTTTTAGAGGATTTAGCTCTGCTAAACTTACCCTACTTGGCACTTCCTACTTGCACAAAAATCTCTATTACTTCTTGGACAGATCTGTAAATCCTGGTTGTCTCACTTATTGGTAATAGATTAAAATATTGAAAATAATTCTTTATTTACTGGCAAGAGGAATTCATTTAGCAAATACTGAGCTTTTCTAATTATTATTATCATTATTGTTCAGCAAATATTTATGAGAGGCATACTCTGTGCAGAGCCCTGTAGACAAGTAGGAATCCAGAGATAAAGCGGATTACACAGACAGGGTGGCCCTGCTCACAGAGAGTTCCATCTGTCTGCTAAGAGGGTGACCAATTGTCCTGATTTGCTTGAGACCAAGGGGGTTCCTGGCATGCAGTACTTTCAGTGCTGAAACTAAGCCTGGGCTAGCACGAACTAGACAGGTTGGTGGCCCTACTTAGCCTACAACTGGCCACCCTGTTTCCAATACAGTTACTAAACAACTACCTTCATGGTTACGTGTTTCCTGGAATTGTTATCACAACTGTGAAGGGAAAGTACAGGGTGTTTCAACACAGCCTCACCCACGCCACTGCCTCTGGTGGCCTCGTGGAATCACCGCTGGGACCCACACTGCCTTTCAGGGCCACAGAATGTCGTGGCTGGAGCCAGGGCCCCAGAGCTTCCATGTATCAAAGCTGGGTGATCACCTAGAAGAGCAATGCCCCAAATCTACCCACAGAGCTGCCTCTGCTACTGCTGATGTGCCCTGATTCCCACTGGAGCCTGGCAAGGTCCCACCAGACCACTTCTCACCATCCAGAAGTGAAGGATCCTCCCCCTCCAGGATGGGTGTTAGGCTACCCTCTGCTCCACAATCCAGGGAGACTTTTGTGGGTAAGAGGGCCTGAACCGGATTGAAATAGTGTCCCAAGAATTTGTTTCTTTCTTGAAACCTCATCATGTGAACTTATTTGGAAACAGCATCCTGGTAGATGGAACTGGCGAAGTTGGGTTAAGTTCATACTGGACCAGGATGAATCCTTAATCCGATATGACTGGTGTACTCATAGGAACAGAAGACCCTCAGGGACAGTCACACAGAGAAGGATGTCATGTGAAGACAGAAGCAGGGACTTCAGTTTTGCAGCTGCTAGCCAAGGAATGTTAATGATTGCTGGAAACCACCAGAAGTTAGGAAGAAGCAAAAAGGAACCTTTTCTGGAGGCTTCAGAGCACGGCCCTGTCTGCTTTTTTTTTTTTTTTTTGAATCAGGGTCTCACTCTGTTGCCCAAGCTGGAGTTCAGTGCAGTGGCAAGATCATGGCTCACCACACACCCTCAACCTTCTGGGCTCAGGTGATCCTTTCGCCTCAGCCTCCTGGGTAGCTGAGACTAAAGGTGCACGCCACCATGCCCATCTACTTTTTTTATTTTTTGTAGAGACGAGGTCTCGCTATGTTGCCCGGGTTGGTCTTGAACTCCTGGGCTCAAGCAGTCCTCTTGCCTCAGCTTCCCAATGTGCTGGGATTATAAGTGTGAGCCACCACCCCTGGTCTCTGCCAGCATCTTGAATTTAGACTTCTGGTCTCCAGAAATATGAAAAAACAAATTTCTGTCATTTTAAGCCACCTATTGTGTGGTACTTTGTTAGGATGGCTCTAGGAAATTAACACAGCACAAAAAAACTGACATCATTGCTGCCCAAGCAGCTGACAGGCTGTTGAGGACCACCTGTCTCTTCCCTGGGTGTGTCCCCTTCCCAAGATGGGCTTCGGTGGGTTCCAGAAACCCCCACCACCCTACCAGCCCTGGGGACATCTCTCAGAGGGACAGATGTGAACTGAGCCTGACCACACCCCTACTGGCCATCCTCACCCTCGTCCCCATGCCTCCTGCACTTGGTATTTTCCCTTATTTTGAAATTTTTCCATAAAAGAATTTGTGTGCTTTAGAATTGGAAGGAAAAAGTTTAAATGAGCAAACAGATTTTCTTCTGGCAAAATATAACATCAGTTTCCTCTTTCTGCCCCTAGTAAAGCCATGGCCATAATGTAGACCAACATTATTGTTGTCTATCCGATTCAGCCTGTCTTGAATTATCTATCTCCTATAAGATGAGCTGTCTGGGGGAAAAAATCTAGACTTCTTTCTCTCCTTATTTCTTTTTTCACTTTTTGGCATCTGGGGCTGTGTCTGAGCTGACTCTCTTGACTCGGCCATGCTGAGCCGAGCAATCTGCTGGCTGTGTACCTCCACAGCTGTGCTTACCCCGGTGCCCTGCTTACGCCGGCTTTTCCTCTTTAATCCCTGAGTTTAGGATGGAAAACACTGGCTGTTCTGATTTCATTAGGCCGGCAGATGGTTTTTGGTAATCACACAGACAGTCTCTTGAAGATGCCTGTTAAAATGAATGTCGTTTAACATGTTTGAAATGATCAACAAGGAAGAAATTGTGAGTGGGTTCTGATTTACCAAGTCCGTATATGGAAATAGACAGGCAGGGACGCCCTGAGAAAAACTGAGATGCTGATGAAGAATCACTTGGCACTTTTTTGTGTTGTTCACTGGATGATCATGTGAGACGTCGTGAGTGCTCAGCCTTTTGCCACTTGTCGGGTACTCAGAGAGACCGGAATGCCGTCTTTGTGTTAGTGAGGGCTTTTGGCTGAAAGTAAGAGAAACTTGAGGAAAGGTTCGTATCACGCAGGAAGGGCACTGCTGGGCCTTCAACGCCCCTGTACAAACCTGAGATCCTCTCTCCAGTGCTTATCCCAGCCTCCGTCTGAATTCACTCCCCCATTCCAGACCAGGGTCTTCCACAAAGCAAGGACCCTGGAATCACCTCCAGAGCAGAACTGTTAAGGCTGCTTCCTCCACGCCCAGAAATCTCAAGGAAGAGCTCTGATTGGCCCAGCTCGGGTCAGGTGCCCAGCTTTGACCAATCAGCGGTGACTATGTGAGTGGAGTCTGTTCCATCATGGCCGCTCCCATTGGCACCACGTGGTTATGGTGAGAAGAAAGCACATTTCCAGAAGAAGGTTGAATACTACCTAAAAGACGGTGGCGTGCAGTGAGACTCAACACCCTTTAAGGCCGAGAGATTTAATGGGGATGAGCGCGGTGACTACAGAACCTGAGAATCAGATTGCAGCATGGAGGCAGGGGTGTGGCAGGTTTTATAGAAATTTAAAGCGACCTGTCGATTACCTATTGGTCGGCAGGTGAGGTATTTTTGGGATTGGCAGGGGCTTTCGCTGGCGCGGGAATGGTGGGCTTTGTTGTGGAAGAAGAACCCGGAAGGCCTTGTCCGAGCCTCCATGTTAGTTTGTCCAGGCGCCTTCTTAGGCGGGAGCGCCATTTTAGGTGGGGGTCACATCTAGGCTTAGCCTTTGGAGGGGGCGGGTTTCTCGTGGCTGGCTGGGGCCTTTCACTACCCTCAGCAGTCAAAAGAGTCAGTGTCCACCATAGCCCTGCTCCAGCCATCTCCCAGCCTACCTGGGGGTGAAGGTCAGGTAAGAAACGTGAAGAGTGCAGTGACCACCACGTGCACAAGGGCCTCTGTTAACAGTGGAAAGCATGAGTGCTTCTCTTTACCACCTGCTACCAGGAAGATTTCACCCAGGATCTAACAGTCAAACGGAGGCCTGAAGGTAGAGGTAGGAAGCCGGGTTGTCTGAGATGCCTAGGGCAGCGGGGAGTTTTAGCAGATAGGGAGACTTGGGGTGTGCGTGTGCCCGTGTGTGTAGGGGGGTATTAAGTACCTTATTCTCCTTAAAAATCCATGGTTCTCTGATGTAAAGTATTTTTACCCAAATTATTTGAACTCAGTTATCATGAGCAGACAGAAAAACACAGACTGGAAGACATTCTACAAAATGACCAGTAGTCACCAAAAGTGTTAAGATCATGAAAGACAAAGAAACTGAGAAGCTATCACAGACTGAAGGAGACCAAGGAGACCAACAATATAGGATTCTGAGTTGTATCTTGGAAAAGAAAAAGTACATTAGGTAGTGTGCCAAGGGTCCCCAAGACCACCCTCCGGCTCAGTGAATCACTAGAAGGACTCAGAACTTAGAAAAGCTGTCATGCTCATGGATATGGTTTATCACAGTGAAAGGAGAGCTTAAAGTTAGCATGTAAAGGGGCACTTGGGGAGAACCCAGGAGAGACAGACACCAGTTTCCATTGTGTCCTCTCCCAGAGAATTTACACAGACAGCACTTAAATCTCCCAGCAATGATGTGTGACAACACACACAGAGTATTGCCAACCAGGAAACTCACCATGCCTTAGTGCTGGACGGAGCACCTGAGTGGTAGACCTTAGTTATTCAGTCTCTAGTGCCTCTAAAGGTCAAAATGATATGGCAAGACCCAAGACCCCACCATAAGTCACATAGTTAGCCAAGGCTATCTGACATGGCCCAAGGGTCCAGGTAAACAAAGACACTCTTCTATATGAGGTAGCATATTCCAAGGACTTGGTGTTTTTCTCCCAGGAGCTAGTCAAGGGCCAGTCCTTCCTCTGGAAGATTCAGGGTTTGAACACCCCAAGCCTGCTGAGTTAACCTTTTACTTCACAGGGAGAAAGCTGGTGAAATTCAAATGTCTGTAGTTAATAGTCTTGTACCAAGTTTTTTTCCTCTGGGGTTGAGCATCGTACCATAGTTGTATAAGTTGATAACATTACAGGAAGCTAGGTAATGGATATATGTAAACTCTATTTTTTTTGTAAATATCCCTAAGTATAAAATTATTTCCAAATAAAATATTAAAAATATCCATGGGAACATGGAACTCCATGGACAAGCAATGAAAGAAATAATAAAATATATTATCTGTGTGCACCCTGCCCCTTCATCTCACTTTCTTATCTAGTCAATTACTGATACTAGCTCAGGTGTTTACAGTTGTCAATTTAGTACTTATTGCACTTCTGTTGTCTGCTGAGGACTCTGATGGTTTCCTTGAGGAATTGCTAAATAAGCATTATTTTCACAAGCAGTCAAATAACCAGGTAATCTTTTTGTGCCTCAGTATCCACTTCTTATAACTGGGAAGAAAAATATTTTGTGAACTAAGAAAGTATGCTACTAGCAGGAGATTGCTATTAAGGATGTCTGTAGACTAGGACTGAACACAGTGGCTCACATCTATAATCCCAGCACTTTGGGAGACCAAGGCAGGAGGATTACTTAGCCCAGGAGTTGGAGATCACCAACCTGGATAACATAGCAAGACCTCATCTCTTAAACAACAAGAAAAATGACCCAGACAGAATGACCTGTCTGGGTCATTCTGTTGTTATGTTTTGTTTCTGTGACTCTCTTTATGGGGCTGTCACCAGTAACATGTATTTCAACAAGAAGGATAAAGCCAAGCAGAGGGCTGGATTCTGTCTAGGAATTCAAGTTGGCATACCATCTTTTGTTCTTGGAGGGGCATTCTGTACTTCTTTGGGTTTGTTTATTAATTTTTGTCTTCTCCCCACTGAGATGTAAGTTTAATAGGAACAGAGAGCCTGTCTGTCTATTTGTTGCTGTAGTCCCTGTGCCTAGAACAATGCGTGGCACTCAGTAATGGGTTGAAGGAATGAATGAATTTTTCTTGGGCATTAAACCCTTGTATTGGTCCAACTTCTAGTAGCTCAGGAGTATTGTGTCAGAATTTATGCATTCCAGGGTGGTTTCAGGAATTGGAAGAATGCTCTGTGGAGATTTTTAAAAATTGATTTTTTAAATACTCAAACCCATTACTTTTTTTGATCAAACATAACCAGCCATAGCAGGAATAGCCCAAGCCCAAACAATGGTACAAAAATTAGAAGAAATGAAAGTAATTTTAGACAGATCTCTCATTATAGATAGAATGACTAGGATAGACTGATAATAACGGGAAGCCAGATGATTTTTTTTCCCAATTTCCTTTTATAATCACTTATCTTGGGTGGTTATGCACCAGTGCCTTGACAAACAGTCTAAGACCTCAGCAGAAATTGACCAACATATTACCAAAGCAGAATAAAGATTCTTAAAATATATCCATGGATAAGAAATGGATTGTTCAATAACTGGCGTAGAATAATTAGGTAAGCATTTGGGGAAAGAAGTGAAGTTACGTTATACCAAATATGTTATGGAGTAAATCGTGTCCTCCAAAAAGGTATGTTGAATACCTTTGTTTAACCCTTGGTACCTGTGAATTGTGACCTTATTTGGAAATAAGGTCTTTGCAGTTGTAATCAAGTTAAGATGAGATCATTAGGATGGCCCCAATCCAATGTGACTGGTGTCCTTATAAGAAGAGACACAGAGAGAATGCCATGTGAAGACAGAGGTCAGATTGAAGTGCTACATCTACAAGCCAAGGTATGCCAAAGAATCCTGGCAACATGAAGCTAAGAGAAAGGCAGGGAACAGATGCTCCCTGCAGGCTTCCCAAGAAAGCACAGCCAGCCGACACCTTGATTTTGGACTTTTTGCAAACAGAACTGTTAAAGACTACATTTCTGTTGTTTTAAGTCACTCGATTTGTGGTAATTTGTTATAACAACCCTAGGAAGTTAATATAATACACAATAAAATATTCCAAAAGGTCAAATATTTAAATGATTAAAAAACTTTTTTAATATTTAAATGTGAAGAAAGAATGGAGTGTATATAATTTGAGAAGAGGAAAATCTTTCTTATCTAAACACTAAGGTCTGAAATTATGAAAGAAAAACTGGCCAACTGACTACATTTAAAATATATATCTGTAGCCTATAAAAAATAATAAAGTTAAAAAAATAGTAGAAATGTATTTGCAACATGGGACAAAGAACTTATATGCACAATTCATCAGAACTTCTATAAGTTATAAAAATATAAATAACCCAATATAAACATAGACAAATGACTAGGCAAGCCCAGAAAAAATTCAAATGGCAGTGGAGCACATGGAGAGTTTTTCTGCTTCACTAATAGTAAAATAATACAAATAAAATTAGGATAAAATGTATAATTTCTCCAGAATCATACTGGCAAAGATGAATCAGATTTACCACATCTGGTAGTAGCAGCTACCAAATGTCCTAGCCAGAGGGACTTAGGGATGCCAGTAGAGTAGTGAAGGGTAATTCAGCAGGTCTGGGTTGACCAAACCCCACACATTTCCCTTGACCAGCTCCTGGGAAATGACCTCTGAGTCTTTGGAGTGTTCTTTATGACAACATGGCCTTTGCAAGTCTGAGGCACTGGGCTACTCCCACAGTTTATGCTAACAATGTGATTTATCATCATTTGGCTAAGGGGCTCAACAGAAACCCAAACATTACCATCATACAATACCTGTGTGACAAGCCTGCATATGGACTCCTTGAATAAAATAAAATTTTTAAAAATATATCTTTTACACAGCAGTATGTCAGTAAATGATAGGTACAATTATATTGCTTTTTGGACATTTTTTATTCTAAATTCATGTGCCGGTTTGTTAGCTGGGTATATTGTATAATGATAATGTTTGGGCTTCTATTGAACGTATGACAATTACTTTGTTGTTGTTGTTGTTTTGTTTGTTTGTTTTTTGTTTTTGTTTTTTGAGTTGCAGTTTTACTCTGTCACCCAGGCTGGAGTGTAATGGCACGCTCACGGCCACCGTGGCCTTGACCTACTGGACTCAGGTGTTCCTTCTGACTCAGCCTTCTAAGTAGCTGGAACCACAGGCATGTGTCACCATACCTGGCTAATTTTTTGATTTATTGTAGAGACGAGGTCTCGCCATGTTGCTCAGGCTGGTCTCAAACCCCTGAGCTCAGGCAGTCCTCTCACCTCTGCCTCCCAAAGTGCTGGGATTACAGTCATGAACCACTTTGATATCAACTTTCCAAAAGTACAGTATAGAGCTGTGATTTAGAAAATGGAATCTTGAGTCAGACTATCTGGAATAGAAATTCGATTCACTATCTCAGTACTAAGTTACCTTGAGAAAGTTACTTAAACTCTCTTACCTGCAAATACCTCACTTCCACAATGGGAAGAGTAAATATCCCTACACTGTAAGATAGAAGAGTAAACTAAATGATGTGATGCATGTAATTTTTCTAGTGTAGCTCCTATGACATACAATGGCATGTCATAAGTATGAGCTTCTGTTCTTAACATCTTAATCTGTCTTGCTTGGCTATCATTTATCAGCACCCTCTTAAATAGGGGCAGCCATCAGTGGTGGACTGCTAAGCATTATGACTATAACAGGTCTGTTACTTCCTTTGCTCACCATACAGTGCTTCTAATTAGTGAAGATTCCTATAGCATCTTCAAAATAAAAATGTGCTTTATGATCAATGCCTGTGTTTGCATGCCTGAGGCTCTGGGCCACTCTATATTAATTTGACCTCCAGTGGGCTGGGGTCTGAGTAGCCAGGGTCAGTCGTGTGTACACCTCATGCTTATGTGACTGACCCCAATAAAAATCCCGAACATCAAGACACAGGGAGCTTTCCTGGTTGGCAGCGTCTCATATGCATTGATAATTAAGCATGATCAACAATTCCACAGGGGGAGGACTCCGGAGGCTTATGCTGGATTTTCCTGTGTCTTTCCCCGTTGCTGATTTAAGTCTATATTTTCACCGTAATAAACTAGGAGCACAAGTATAGTAGCCTTTCCTAGTCCCGTGAGTCCTTCTAGTGAATCACCAAGCCCGAGGGTAGTCTTAGGACCCCTACACAACAATCTCTTTGGAAGAAGCTGGAAACCGAGTTTGCACAGCACTTTTAAAAAATTTTTTGCGTCAGGGTGTCACTGTGTTGCTCAGACTGGAGTGCAGATCACAGCTCATGCAGTCTCGACCTCCTGGGCTCAGGCTATCCACTTACCTCAGCCTCCTGAGTAGCTGGGACTACAGGTGGACCACCACACCCACTAATTTTTAAGTTATTTTTGTCGAGATGCAGTCTCAGGGTATTGCCCAGGTTGGTCTCAAACTTCTGGCCTCATGCTGTCCTTCAACTTCAGTCTCCAAAAGTGCTGGGATTACAGGCATGAGCCCCCATGACATTGACACAACATCGATAAGGGTATCTGATCTCAAACCAGGCAAAGTAGGGACCAAAGAGAGGCCCAAACTTTACCTGTACGATGTTCACTTGTATACCTAATCCTGAATTGTACCCTGCATCTTTAAAGTAAAAATAAATAAATATAAATAAAAATTAAAAAGAGAGAACCCGGGTTACCCATATGAAAGGAGGGAGGTGGCAGGGCTGAAGGGGCGTCAGTAGCACTCAGGGGTCGCAGCCCTCCTGTGCACTCTGCCTAGTGTGCACTGGATGCAAGATGGGCTCAATGGACCACGCTGGTGCATGGCGACAAGCCCTCAGCCCTCAGGCCCGGCACCTACAGCCCCAAGCTCCAGCCCCAGTCCAGTGTGAGGCAGAAGCAGCACTGGAGGGATATTTTCTTGGTCACTGGGGTCTGGAACTGATGACAGACGTGCTCTTTCCATGCATCCTAATTTAAACAGCTTCACACATGGTGCCAGGCAGCGTGTGGCCTGAGACCAACTCACACAGCCAGGAACCTGGGGAGCCACTTGGAGTTGTTTTCCTCTTTTCATGGACTGAGCTGTGTCCCCCTCAAATTCATCTGTCAAAGCCCCAACCCCAATGTGACTGTATAAGGAGGTAATTAAGGCTAAATGAAGCCATTAGGGTGGGGCCCTGATCCAGTAGGACTGGTGTCCTTATAAGAAGAAGGGACACCAGGGATGCCGGTGCACAGAGGAAATACCCAGTGAGGACACTCTGCAAGCCAAGGACAGGCCTTGGGAGAAACCAGTCCAGCAGGCACCTGGATCTCAGACTTCCAGCTTCCAGACCTGTGAGAAAATAGATGTGTGTAGTTTAAGCTCCCCAATCTGTGGCATTTTGTTATGGCAGCCTGTCATACCAGACTCCCAAAGACCCCCAAAAGGAAGGCGCTGTGTCCAAGAGGCCGAAGAAATGACCAGAGACAATGGACGAGGTACAGGCTTTATATGGGAACTTATTTATGGGGAAGATGGTCCAAGAATCATTTCACAATAAAATTATTAATATCCCTCTTAAGTGGCGGCAGCCATCCATGGTGGAATTCTGACCATTATGAAGATAACAGGTCTGTTACCTCCTCTGCTCACCACATGGTGCTTCTCATTAGTGAAGATTCCTATGGCTCCTTTGAAATAAAAATGGCTATCCGGACAGGAAAAACCGCTCCCGATTGTCAAAGGCACACAGGATACACAGCATCTTACAGAGGACAGAGTGCAAGGTTAAGCGGGAAAAGAGTGGGGTTTCTAGTGCGCAGGTGCAGTGTGAGAGGGCGCTTATCCACAGGTGGCAGGTACACAAAATGGCTGCACCTTCTCCCTAGGGGTGGGATTTTTAGTACGACAATGAGCTAAAGGTAACCGAAGGTTATGGGCATTGATCTAGGCTGCTCAATCTGGTCTGAACCAGCCCCGGGGGGGAGGCGACTGCCTGAAGGAAGAATGCAGGGAAACACTTGCAGGAGAACATGCAAGATGTGGTCAGCAAGCATGGAGAACCCTTTACCCATGGCCTCAGCATGACCTGTACACCCAAGCTGGAGCCTGAGGGGAAGGGGACGGGGACATCCTGGGTTGGCCACTCCCAGGACCCCTCCTCAGGCTCCAACCCACTGTTTGGGGCCATAACCAGGGTGTGCTTGTGTTGACACTGAGTGTGTCACCCTACACAACCCCAGAAATCAAAGGCTGCTCTCAGACATTCACTTGACCTCATAGACTTCATCTTCACTCTCATTCTTGTCTCTAAGAAGCCCAAGGAACTGGCTTGGTGGCCATGCCCTGCCAGCAGTAGTAAGTTCAAGGCTGCAACATCTCTGGTCTGGGGCTTCTGGTCATATACTGAGGCAGGGTATCACAGAGCAGGGTTGAAACTAGGACCTACCCTAGCCTCAGCTTCTGCTCCCACCAGGGGTGGGTGAGGCAGAAAGTGAGAGGATGGTCATAGCCAGGACAGGAATGTCACTCCCTAGCTGGCAGATTTAGTACTCTGAGCAACCTGGCTAGACCAATCTGACCTGTCTGAGACTTCAGAAGGCCAGTGTGCCCACTGCCACTCCACATTCTGGGGACCCAGGGCTCCCAAACCTCAGGAACTGGAGTCTTCAGTCCTACTCCAGCTGGAGTCAACCTGGGCATTCTAAAACACAGGTGCAACGTAAGTTTATCGCAGCGTTGTTCACAATAGCAAGAACCTGGAAACAACCATGCTGCCCAACAAAAGAGGACCGGATTAAACAAATGTGGTACATATACACGATGGAATACTACGCAGCCATAAAAAAGAAC
>NW_007261737.1:379759-403371 GCF_000164805.1 Carlito syrichta | reverse complement strand
TGCCTGAATGAAACGTAATTGTACACCTAACCCTTAACTGTACCCCACAAAACCATAATAAAAAATATTGATAAAAAAATAAAGAAATAAAAAATAAAACACAGGGAGCAAATCTCTGCCCTGGGGGGATGGGAGAGACAGGGATGTGGAGCCTTGGGTCTCAGCCCCTCTGCATGTCCCTGCTGGACTCCCTTCTGTGGGAGTGAGGCTAGCATAGTTAACATAGCACGTAGTTTAGATGTAGTTAGGCAAGTTTTCTTAGGCAACTCTAACTTAGATAACTGAGGAACAGCGTGATTAAGCATTCCAGTGTCTTTTCTTATCAGTAAATGATCTTCCCTGGACTGACCAGGCATACCAGACCTGGCCACCTTGCAAGTTGGAATGTAGATTTACAAGTACAGTAAATCACAAAAACAGTGAGGAATTACCCAAAGAGCAAAAACCTGGTGTTCTAAGAAAAACCTAAATTTAGTTAGGCAGTTACTTTCATTATTTAGAAGGTCCTTGTGACCCTAAAACGTTAAGAGATGGTAATCAAAACTTTTTTGTTTTGTTTGTTGGTTTTTTTTTTTTTTTTTAGTTGGATTCTCACTCTGTCACCCAGACTAGAGTGCAGTGGTCACTCCTGGCCACCGCAGGCTCGACCTGCTGGGCTCCGGCGATCCTTCCGCCTCAGCCTTCCAAATAGCTGGAACTACAGGCGTGCGCTACCATGCCCGGCTATTGTAAAGATGAGGTTTCACCAAGCTGCCCAGGTGGGTCTCAAACCCGCGAGCTCAGGCAATCCACTCACCTCGGCCTCCCAAAGTGCTGGGATTACAGGTTGAGCCACCGAGCCCGGCGGTAATCAAAACTTTTGACCAGATACCTACAGCTCTTTGCTCTTGGCTTGTGGAATAGTTTGCTTAATCATCATTTTAAATATTATATAGTTATTGTTAAAGGCAAGAAGTATCCTTTCCCTGCATTCTTTCTTGAACATGTTTTTCATTCTAATACATTTTCCTTTACACTATACTTTGGGCTTGCTCTGAAATTCTTTTCTGCAAAGTCAAGAACCCACTGAGCAACTACACCCCATGCCACCTGACATCAGAAGCTGCTGCTCAGGGGAGACTCCTCTGTGATGTCCTCTCTGACTCAGCCTCCACCTCCTCCTGCCCTGATTTCCACAGAGGGTGATGATTGTAGGAATCTCATTTCCAGGCTAATGGGGGAGGCAGACTGAAGGCAGAAGAGGGGGCCCCAACAAGTTAGCTTTTATTTTATCATCATATAATTATGTTTATAATTATTGCCATCAACATCTTTTTATTCTGTTAACATTTGTTTCATGCCCAATGTGGGCCAGGCACAGTGCAAGGCAAATGACTGAGTTCCCTTAATGAAGGCAAACAAAGTCATGGGTTCTATAAAAAGACAACTATTTTAAAATACAGCATAAATTACATTATATAGTTAAGATGATATAAAAATACTACTTGGAACAAGCAAATGTTGGAACAAGGCGAGGCAAGCTTCCTTGTAGCTTCCTTGCTGAATGCTTCCATTAATTGTTGATGGAACATCTCTGCACTCAGCAGGGAACCGGTCCACAGCCCCCTCTGATTTAAATGCAACCTAGCAGGTGTCCCAGTGCCCCTGGAATGGAGTGATGCAATTCTCTGTTTGTGCTCTGTTTATAATTTCTGAGAAGCAAAGACATAATTGCCTCTTGTAGTTTGGTCTAATTACTTGTCTGGTCTCCCCCAGGGGGATTCAACTCTGTTCTCCCCTGGCCTCCAGACAGTGGGGGCCATGGTCTCTCCTGGAAGGGCTGAGAGTGGCTGTCGTGGCCAGGGGAGGTGAGGACCCTTGGAAACTGTGCTTATATTGCAAGCAGGTCGCTCTGGAGTGGCATGGGATGCAGAGTAGGACTGAGAGTTCCTGGACCTGACAGGTTTTCCTTAAAATGAGAGTCAGGCCTGTCATTCTCTTTCCTTCCAGTAGCCATCGCTGGGTCTTTCCCTCAGGGTCCAAGAGAACTCCATTCTCCTGCAGGTCCTCTGCTGCCTAAGAGGAAGGCTTCTCCAGGGGTCTGCAGGGACTCTGCCTCCTGCAGGGACAGCAACTGTTGGTCCTCATGGGAGGGCTGGCCTGTGGAAGAGACTTCCTGACAGTTTGAAGGCAGCTTCTCTCCATCTTCTACCAGCTTGTGGAGTAAGTTTAATCTGTGGGCACTGGAGGGAGGCCGAGCAAGAAGTGCACCTTCAGGGTCCCACATGTGCCCGTCGGTCTGGACTACCCACATTTGCTTAGGCCATTCACAGCAGCCCCCAAAGACACGTTCCCTTTCACCCACTCAGAGTCCCCCTTGAAATGGGAGGCGCCCCTTTGCAGTTTGCTTCTTGGCATCAAAAGGGCTAGTACCTCAAGTTTTGGAAACTCGAGCCTCCGACTCAAGAGGTAGGGAGGAGGAAGGAGGAGGAGGAAGCTGGAGAAAGCCTGTGCTGGGGGAGGCTGCTACCCTGTTCTCCAGGTGCCAAGCTCTTCCCCAACCCCTTCCTTCTTCTTCCTGGGTGCACATCCGGCCTATGCTCCCCAGCTTCCTCTCCGTTAAGTGTGGCCTGTGATTGAATTCTGGCCCATGGCACATGTATGGATGTGGTGGGCAGTACTCTCAGGCCTGACTTGCTAAAACGACCCACACGCCATCTTCCACGCTCTTTCCCCTTCTCACCTTCAGCACAGGGACCCCACAAGCCCCACATGGAAGATGGGGGTGTCCCACACAGAGGGAGCTTGGCTTTCCAAGTCACTGCTTCGATGGAAACCACCTGCTCATCCGGGGTCCTCATTTTGAACGTCCCATGAGTGAGAAATAAACTTACTCTATGTTAACCCACTGCAATATGGAGATTACTCTATATGATGCACACATGTTCTAAACTATCTAAGTCCAAGGAAGTGGAAGAAGAGATCCTCAAATGTAGCAAGTTGAATTTAGCAAAAACTTGCTTTGAAACAGGAAGTAGCCGGGCACTGTGGCTCACACCTATAATCCCAGCACTTGGGGAGGCAGAAGTGAGAGGATTGCCTGAGCCCAGGAGTTCAAGACCAGCCTGGGCAACTTGGAGAGAGCTCATCTCTACAATAAATTTTTAAAAAATTTTAGCCAGGTGTGGTGCTGTGTGACTGTAGTTCCAGCTACTTGGAAGGCTGAGGCAGAAGGATCACTGGAGCCCAGCAGGTCGTGGCTGTGGCAGCTATGATTGTGCCACTGCCCTCCAGCCTGGGCGACAGAGTGACAGACTCAAAAAAAAAAGAAAAGAAAAGAAATAGGAAATACTGTGTATACTGAGTTGAATAGTGTCTCTCCAAAACGTGTGTCCACCTAGAACCTCAGAATGTGACCTTATTTGGAAATAGGGTCTTTATGGATGCAGTCAAGTTAAGATGATGACGTCATACTGGGGTAGCGGGGGCCTTATCCAATGACCAGTGTCCTGATAAAAAAGAGAAAGTTGGACGCAGAGCCACAGACATATGGGGGAGAAGGACATGCAAAAACAGAGCCAGAGACTGGAGAGATGTGCTACAAACCAAAGAACATCAGGGATTGCGGCCGTCTCCCAAATGGGGGAGGCTGAAGGATTCTTCCCTGGGGAGACCGTGCCCCACCAACACCTTACTTTGAGGTTTCTGGCCTTCAGAACTATGAGAAAATAAATGTTTGCTGTTATAAGTCACCTGGTCAGTGGTGAAGGACAATGGTGCCAGTGAGACTCAGTACCCTTTGAGGCCAAGAGATTTATTAGAGCAGCGGCTACAGAGAGGGAAGGAGGTCTGTAACCGCCTGGTGGGAAAAGGGGAGTGAGAGAGAGAAGGTGAGAGAGAGGTCTGTATTTATCGGTTTTGGGAGGGGGCGACCTGTGCTCTCTGAGCCTGGCCGTGCCAGCCAGAGCCATCTTAGGGTCTTTATTGGAGGGAGCTATGAGGTAGTATTCCTATAGGGAGATAATATTTGTACATGAGTTTAAGTTTCGCGCGCGGGAGAGGCAGGAATTTACGGCCTTTGTTGTCTTTGTTAGGTTCCCTATAGGGTTGGTGCCATCTTGGGAGACGTCCTTCTGGCTGTTCCCTGTACCTTTCAAGTGGCATTTTGTTACGGCAGCCCTAGGAAACCAATACACTCTGTTTTCAAAGCTTTGTGTAATTTAAAGAAATTGCACTATTTTTTACCCATTTCCAAACCACATGCTCTTAGGAAGCAATCAGCCTGTGTCTGTGTTACCAGCTAGAGGAGACCTCTCCTCCCATCAATCATCCATAAGAATTCCCCCTAGGGGCCAGGTTGCTGGGCCACCTCCAGGGTAGACAAACTCTCTGCTCAAGAGCATGGTACTTCAGGCTTCCAGCCAGGCCCTAACTGCCCTTGAAGGACGGCTTGGACCACCCTTCGCAGTGGTCTGTGCTGTGGGGTGAGCAGGGGGATGGTGGCCTGGAAGATAAAGATTATGCAGATTGCAGGGACCTTCGATTCCTCCTGAAGGGGCTTCTGGGACCCGGCCCAAGTGGGCGGATACCTGTTTATCAGCCGGGCCACCTGTGTCGACCAGAATCAGCCAGCTTTCATCAACCCACTTCAAGCTTTCAGATATTCCTATATCGAGTCATGCAGTAGATGGCTTCTAGAATGAAATTTTAAAAGGCAGAGCCTGTTGTACACACAATGGCTAATCAGACGTCCCCAAGGAATGCTAGGAGGAGCGTCCTTTAGGGAACAGCATCCTTTCAAATGCGAATCACCTGCCAGTCTATTAGTTGGCTAGGGCCTCCATGAGGAAGCCCCACACATCACATGCTTAGACAACAGAGCTATAGCATCTCACGGTTCTGGGTGCCTGAAACCTGAGAGCAAGTGTCTGCCTGCTTGGTTCCTTCTGAGGCTGTTCCAGGCCCATCCTCCAACCTCTGGAACTGGGCTGGCAATCTGGCGTTCCTTGGCTCATAGAGGCGTCACCTTGGTCTTTGCCTTCATCTTCACATGACATTCTTCCTGTGTGAGTGTATGTCTCCAAATTCCTTCCTCCCCTTTTTATGGAAATGGGGTCTTGCTCTGTTGCCCAGGCTAGAGTGCAGTGGCACGATCACAGCTCACTGCAACCTCGAACACCTGAGTGCGAGTGTTCCTCCTACCTCAGCCTCCTGAGTAGCTGGGACTACAGATCTGTACCACTATACCCAGCTCAAATTTACCCTTTCTTATAAGGACTCCAGCTGTACTGGATCAGAGACCCAACCTACCCAGTATGACCCCATCCTAACAAATGACCTTACTTCTATATAAGGTCATATTCTGAGGTACCGAGGATTAAGACCTCAACATATGAATTTGGTGTGGGTGGCAGGGGACACAATTCAACCCATTAACTCCATATGAATTGTTTTTGTTAAAAACATGCACCTTCGGCTGAGTACAGTGGCTCAGCCTGTAATCCCAGCACTTTGGGAGGCCGAGGTGAGAGGATTGCCTGAGCCCAGGGGTTCGAGACCAACCTGGGCAACTTGGTGAGACCTCGTCTCTACAGTAAATCACAAAAAACTAGCTGGGCGTGCTGGCATGCATCTGCAGTTCCAGCTACTTGGAAGGCTAAAGCGGAAGGATCGCCTAAGCCCAGCAGGTCAAGGCTGCGGTGGCCGTGAGCGTGCCACTGTACTCCAGTCTGGGCAACAAAGAGTGAGGCTCCAACTCAAAATAAACAAACAAACATGCACCTTCCTGTATTCAGTTTGCCTTAAATGGCCTTACCATATGTAAACATAAAATGGGGGTACTAGAAGCATCCCCTTGGTGCAACCGCTTTGGAAAACCACTTGAAAGTTTTTGAAAACTAAACATACGCACACTCCATGATGTCCCCAATTCCACCCAAGACATATGCTGAACAGAAACGTGCATGTGTTCAGCAAAGACACATGTGAGAATTTAGACAGCATCACTCCTGGTGATCACTATAAACTGAAAATATTCCCAACACCAACCCGTGGGAGAATGGGTGGATGAGTGGTGGTGTGTCTGGTGGTGGGATTCTCCTCAGCACAGAGGAGCAGATGCCAGGCCCCAGCAGCAATGCAGGTGGATGTGATGTACCCTTAGACCCCATCAGGCGCCTGAGAGGAACAAGTAGTTTCCTTCATTTACATGCAGTCCAAAGACTGGCCAAAGCTGTCAAGAGTCAGTGGTGATCACCTTTGGGGGTGGGTAGTGACTTGGGGGACTGTGGGGTAAGGGGGCAGTTTCTCCCCTCCTGATGACATTCTGTTTCTCAATCTCAATAGTGTATTTGGTTTGTGAAAATTCATTCAGCTGAACATACTTTTTTTGTTTGAGTCATAGTCTCACTCTGTTGCCCAGGTTGGACTGCAGTGCAATGGTCATAACTCATCATGTCTTGACCTCCTGGGCTCAGGCAATCCTTCTGCCTCAGCCTCCCCAGCAGCTGGGACTACAGGTGTGTGTCACCACACCCAGCTAAGTTTTGTCTTTTATGTAGAGATGAGGTCTTGCTGTATTGCCCAGGCTGGTCTCAAACTCCTAGGCTCCAGCCACCCTCTCACCTTAGCCTCCCAAAGTTCTAGAATTAGAGGTATGAGTCACCACACCTGGTCACATGCAGTTTTCATATGTATGTTAAGCTCTACGAAAAGTCTGATTAAGAAAGATATCCCTCATCTCTATTAACTTCACAGTAATTTAAGGCCAGTTACAAGGCATCTCTTAGCCCTGGTTTCTTTTCACTTGTAGAATTAAATGATAAGAATACCCACCCTGATAGAGTCCATGAGAGAAGTCAGTTCCTGGCACATAGTAACTGCTCGATAAATGAGAGTCTTTTCTTTAACAGGCAAATTAAATCTTTGGTGATGAAAGTAAGAATTTAAGGGGTAATGACAGGTGGGGCATGAGGGGGATTGTGGGGTGCAGCTGATGGTTAAGTGGGGTTACAGGTATGTGCCCACTTTTGTAATTCTTTCAGCTGGGCACTTGATTCATGGGCTTTTCCATGGGCATGTCATACTATAGGACAAAAACGTTTACCAAAAATGCAAATGAAAGTATTCAGATTGTAAGGTCTAAGGGAGATAAGATGTATAAAGCATTTAGCACAGTGCCTTGCATGATCTAGAAGCTCGGTGACTATTTGCTGTTCTCATTGCACAATCCCTTCTCCAAAAAGCTTGGGGGTTTTGGCATTAGAGTTTGGGGGTCTGAGGTAGGTAATAAGGTGTATGTCCTGAATATCACTTACCACCCCCCTCAGGAGCTGGTCAATAGTCTGAGTAAACACAGTATCACTGTTCTCACCAAGGGACAAAGAGAGTCTATAAATAGCCCCAAATCAGTTTTGCCCCCAAACGGCTTTTGTTTCCAAGTTTACCCAAACATTTTCCCAGTGTTTCAGATTTCAGAACTGTGAATAAGGCTTGGGCACCCGCAGTTTCATCATCACGAAGTGGCTGATGTAATGTGTTTGTCTTCAACTGGAAATTGGATTATTTGTGTATGCCCTGGATACATCCTTTGCAGTATTACGAGATGTTTCCCACTCTGCAAAGACTTGGAAACTGAAGGGGAAACAGGAAGTACCTCCCAGGATTTGCCTAAACAGATGCTGTGTTTTCCTTCAGACCATGGGCCACCCCAGTGTCTCAGCGACTTCTATGGGTTGGCCTGGCACAGCCTCGACACTCTCAAGGGGTTCCCAGACACCAGCAAGCTCCTCCAGGCTCCAATTCCACCCTCTTCTCATTTGCACCCATTCCAGACCCGGGGAACCCAGTTAGGAGGTACCTGGGTGGGAGGGTTCCCCATGGATAGAGGTGCTGGACTCAGCAGCTGAAAATATGAGATGCCTGGTTAAACGTAAATTTCAGATCAGTGACAGATACTTTTTTGTGTAAGAATATACCATGCAATATTTGAAATAAGCTTAACACTCAAGTTATTCATTACTTACCTGGAATTCAAATTCAATTAGACGTCCTGTGTTTAATCTGGCAACACTCAAGAGGGTGTGTCTCCAAGACTGAGGGTCCATGGAGAATAACAACCCACTCTGTTATGGAATGAACTATGTCTCCTCCCCTCCAAATTCATGTGTTGAAGCTCTAACCCTGGGAGACTCAGAAGTAACTATTTTTGGAGATAAGGTCTGTAAAGAGGTAATTATATTCAAATGAGGTATTCAGTGTGGGCCCTAATCCAGTATGCTGGTGTCCTTATAAGAAGATGAAGAGACCAGGAACGCTGTGGCTCAAACCTATAATCCCAGCACTTTGGGAGGCCGAGGTGAGAGTATTCCTGAGCTCAGGGGTTCGAGACCAGCCTGAGCAACATGGCAAGACCTAGTCTCTACAATAAATCAAAAAATTAGCCAGACATGGTGGCACATGCCCGTGGTTCCAGCTACTAAGAAGGTTGAAGCAGAAGGATCACCTGTGCCTAGCAGGTTGAGGCCATGGTGGCTGTGAGAGTGCCACTGCACTCCAGCCTGGGCGACAGAGTGAGATTCTGACTCCAAAAAAAAAAAAGGAGAAAGAGGAAGAGAGAGGTTGGGTGTGTGGTGGCTCATGCCTGTAATCCCAGCACTTTGAGAGGCCAAGGCGGGAGGACTGCCTGAGCCTAAGAGTTCAAGACCAGCCTGGGCAACACAACAAAACTTCATCTCTATAAAAAAATTCAAAAAAAAAAATAATTAGCTGGGTGTGGTGGCACATGCCTGTAGTCCCAGCTACTCGGGATGCTGAGATGACCCAGGGGGTCAAGGCTGCCATGATCGTTGTGATCATGCCACTGCACTCCAACCTGGGCAACAGAGTGAGACCCTGACTCCAAAAAAAAAGAAGAGAAGGAGACAGTAGGGGAGAGACCATGTGCGAGCACAGTGGGAAGGTGACTGTCTATAAGTCCAGGAGAGAGGTCTCAGGATAAACCAACCCTGATCCTTTCCAACTTCCAGCCTCCAGGCCTGTGAGAACATACACGTGTGCTGTTTAAGCACCCAGTCAGTGGTACTCTGTCATAGCAACTCTAGGAAAGTAGAGTACACACCAACCTGCTCAGACACAGGCGTAAGAAGACCTGCAGGGGAAGGATATAGGGGTGTCTCTACACGGGCGTGGGCTAGGCCAGGAAGCTGGGGACCTCAGCAAAGGAAGTAGCTTCCCCCCACCCCACAACCCTTCCAACACCCCTCTGTGACACACATACTCTGAATGCAGACTGCTGGTTTCAAGCCCCTCCCCCTGCCTGTGGAGTCAAGGCCACCCTGTGTCAGGGCATCCTCGCACAGACACCACACCTTGGCCTCTCCCACCTGCATCCCACATGCTCTGCTCTGTACCCTGCTTCTCTATCAGTGACATCCCCAGGGGTCCCTCCAAGTCTGTCGAGATGGAGTAGGCGCCAGTAGACAGCCCGGGTGGGCAAGTGTTGGGTAGGGGCCAAGGAAGAGGCTAGAGTTTGTTTGACCCCTGATTAGGGAGTGCTCCAGTGCCTTCCTTCTGTGCGGTCATTAAGCAGCCCGGTCTGAGGTGTGCACACCCACCCCGAGATCACAGCCTCAGAGTATGAGCAGTTGGTTAATCACAGCCTCAGAGCATGAGCAGTTGGCAAGTGCCTCCCACGTGGGCAGAGGGCTGCTCCAACTCATCTGTGTGCATCTTCCACCAAGCTATGGAATCTCAGAGATCTGGCCTGATTCTATCATCATTAAGATGCCAGTTTCTTGACTGAATGATAACCAGAGCAGACAAACAAATCTAATCATTGCTGCCCTGGGCCTGAAGCAGAGTTCTCAGCACCATTGGTTGTGGTGTCGTCCAGAGCATCCCAGAATGGGATCATTGGTTGTGGTGCCGTCCAGAGCATCCCAGAATGTTTAGCCACATTCCTGGCCTCTACTCACTAGATGCCAGCAATTACACTCTGCTCCAGTTGTGACAACCCAAAATGACTTCAGACATTATTCAGATGGCCCAGGCTGAGGGCCACGGTTCACACAGTGCCCAAATCCATCTTGTCCCATGGATCGATACACAGAATAAGCAAAGGATTTGCTTTGGGCCCTCAAAGGTTGTTTGGAGACCATTATTGTGACACCAGAGAGAAAACTCTTCAAAGGAAAGGGTATAATCCACGGAAGCACCCCCTAAATCCAGATCCTCTCACCTTCCTCATGCATTTCCCAATTTACCAGGTTTGCTGCTGGGAATCAAACCAACCCTCGTTCCCCTCACAGAATAACGGGTTGAGCAATCCTTGCTTCCACATCAGGACACCTAGCTCAGGAGCTCTGAAGCCAAAACGAGTCTCTCCCAAGATTCTAGAACAGTGACAGGTGAGTGAAGGGAGCAGAAAGTACAGGGACAATCCTCAATGGGTAATTTACCCGTGCAGCTTTCCCCAAAGCCAGCCGGGTGGTGTTCTTCCTAAGGACACCAAGGCTTTTGTGGGGAGATGACAGGAACACAAACCTCATGAAGGGCCAAGTGGTGACTAGAACCTGGTGGGATTCCAGAGCCCACCTGCCTTCCACTCTGCCCTCCTTAACTCTACAGTGAGAGACAAATCAAATCTGGACCTCCTGGGGGTGGACACTCCATTGATCTACATTTTCACCATCATGTAGATAGATGGCATGCAATTCTCTCCTACTCATGGGTTTCATGACATCAGACTAGAGTGCAGAGCAGGGGCCTCTGGGCCCCTGAGGGTCGAAGGGAGTCCTGGGGGGGTCATGAGGGGACAGTTCGTGTGTATCTCATGATTCTGCCGAGGACCAGCCTTTTGCTTGCCATGAACCAGGTGTCTTTTCGAGGGTGCAGCCAGTTCAGAGGCAGCATTCCATAGAGACTTCTGTGTTGCTCAGGCAACTTCCTGGCAATCTGACTGGGCAGAACCACCCTCCTGAAATTGAACCACCCTCCTGAAATTGACAGTGTCACTAATGAGAACTAAGGCCCCTGCAATGCAGTGTTTCTCCATCTTGCTGCCTATTGGAAGCATCTGGGCAGCTGTGAAAGCACCTGATGCTCCGGCCTCTCCCCACCAATGGAATCAGGGTCCCCAGGCGTGGGCTCACACATCTATGGTCCTACAGTCCCCAAGTGATACCCAGGTGGGGTAGGTTCCTCCCTCAGTGACCTGGCGCAGGCTTCCCACATCTGAATGTGCATTTGAACGACTCAGGATCTTACAAAAATGCCAGTTCTGGTCCAAGAGGCTGGGATGGACCCCAGATTCTGCATACCCAGAGCTAGGCAAGCTGTCCCCCCAGGATGGTCAGCCCCTGCAGCTTGTTCGAGATGCAGGGTCTCCAGCACCGCCCAGGACATACAGATCAGAATCTGCTTTGGGTTTTTGTTTTGTTTTGTTTGGGTTTTGTTTCTTTGAGTCAGGGTCTCACTCTGTCACCCAGACTGGAGTGCAGCAGCATATTCATGGCTCACTGCAACCTCGAACTCCTTGGGCTCAAGCAATCCTCCCTCCTTAGTCCCCCAGGTACCTGGGACTACAGGCATGCACCCCTGTGCCCGACTACATTTTTTATCTTGGGTAGAGATGGTCTCAAACTCTTGGGCTCAAGCAATCCTCCTGCCTAGGCCTCCCAAAGCACTGGGATTATAGGAGTGAGCCACTGCACCTGGCCAAAATCTACATTTTACCAAGGCTCAGGTGAGCTAAATGAGCAATGAAGTTTGAGGCACCCTGCTCAGCCTTCTCCATTTGCTGATAAGGAAGTGAGGTCCAGAGAGGACAGGGCTGGGCCCAGCTACTCAATGCCAAACCCTCCAGGAACTGTGCCTGCCTGCCATGCACGCATCTTTTTTTCCGCCATGTGCTGATCTCAGTAAAGAACATTTGGGTTAGACAATGATGATTTCAGGCCATGTCTAAAATTCCCCCCTCCTGTTCCATTTCATTCAGGCATGAAACACAACAAAACTCAAAAATATAGGAAGAGGAGAGCAGAAATAGGGCCTAGGAAGACATAAAAATAGGACCGAAGCAAGGGACCTTTTCCATCTTCTCTCTGATGGAAAAAGCTCTGTTAATGCGAAACCCACAGGTATGGTGGGTGTGGTGGGGTGGGGGCGGGAAGACCCGTGGGAAGTGCTGGACCATTCTTATCAGAGGAAGAAGGAGAAATTTAGCCTAGTCTGGGAGGGAAGGGGGAAAGCTGAGCTTTTTTTTTTGCCTCAGGATGGGCTAGTTTCAGCATCGTGGTGAAAAAATAATATAAGCCAAAGGCGTGAACCAAAAGGAAATGCAGCTTCCTCTATTTTTGAGCCCACAAAGAGCTGGTTACACAGTGAGTCAGAGGCTGGCGGGGCCCTGGGTTTTTTAATATCTTCCTAAAGGGCAGCCCTGAACCTTCCCAGTCTGGAGCTGATTTTGATTTTTGGAAATGCCCAGAAGTTATTCAGAAGCACATCAGGTGACCGAAGCAGATGACCAAACTCAGTTCCATGTCAGGAGACACATCCACTGTAACAATAACGTGACACGTGTGGGTTTTTTTCATGAAGGTAGTCTTTTGATTCTAAAGACAGTTTCTTCCCTCTCCCTCTTTCTTTTAGAGACAAGATCTCACTCTATCATCCAGGCTGGAGTGCAGTGGTGCAAACATCACTCACAGGAGCCTCAAATTCCTGGGCTCAAGTGAACCTCCCATCTCAGCCTCCCAAGTAGCTAGGACTACAGGTGTATAACCCCATGATCCAGCTAATTTTTTTATTTTTTGTAGAGACAGGGTCTCCATGTGATGCCCAGGATGGTCTCTAATTCTTGGCCTCAAGCAATCTTGCTGCTTCAGTCTCCCAAAGTGCTGGGATTACAGGCATGAGCCACCGCATCCAACCTTGACCCTGAGACAGTTTCTTACAAAAGTCCCCACAAAACTGCTACAGTGGGTAAAGCCTGGGCTTTTCAAGATGCGCTTTTTTTTTTTTTTTGGACAGTGGTTGTTTTTAAGAGACAGTATCTTGCTCTGTCTCCCATACTGTAGTACAGTGGTGTGACCATGGCTCACACCTGGCTAATTTTTTTTTATTAACTTATCTTTTGGAGATAGAGTCTTGCTATCCTGTCCAGGCTGGTCTTGAACTCTTGGCATCAAGTGGTCCTCCTGCTTCAGCCTCCTGAGTAACTAGATCTACTGGCACAAGCCACTGCACCCGTCTTTAGAAGCCTCCTTTGAGGGCATCAGTGGTTCTAATGTGTTGTCCAAAAGCAGGCCCCGATTATCATGTTTCCTCTATCTAGCTCCCATGTCTGAAGACACATGGCCGAGAGGAGTGATGTCTCTTCCAGTACCAGGGGGCAGATTCGTCTCCTGCGGCTGCCAGGGCAAACCACCACAATGGGGTGAAAACAGCAGGAGCCGATTCTGGTACAGTTCTAGAAGCCAGAAATGGTGGGTCAGGGTGCCAGAGGGCAGCCCGCCCTTCAGAGGCTCTGGGAAAACCTGTCCCTTCCTCTTCCAGCTTCAGGTGGCTGCCACTTCCCCAGCTCAGGACAGCACCACTCCAGCCTCTGCCTCTGTGGTTGCCCTCTTGTATCAAATGTCCCTCTTCTCCCCTCTCCACTAGGATAATCTCCCCAGCTTGAGAGCCTTCATTGAATAACACCTACCAAGTCTGCCATATAAGGTAACAATGACAGGCTCCAGGGTTTGACACCTGATGTCTTTGCAGATTATTGTTCAGCCTACACCAGAGGGGATGGAGGTGGGGCACCCTTCCTTGTTGCCAGGTAAAGCTGATGTCAGGGCCCAGGAGGAAGCCTGTTCTTCCTCTCTCACTCCCCACAGGTACACCGAGGGGTACCCCACTGAGGCCTTCAGGCTCTAATCCAAGGACCAAGGGACAGCAGACCCACACATTTCCCCTCTGGTTCTGACACAAGTCCTCTACATGCCCAGGGGTGGGTGTGAGCAGTCCAGGCTGTGCCAAGGCCCATCTATCCGCCCGGCCCAGGCACACCCAGCACTGCCTGTCTGATATAAAACCTCCGGGGCTCGCTTCCTGGGTGGCTTCCCTAAAAACCAGCTCACAACTCTCAGCCTGTCTCCCATCCAGTCCCGATGATTCTAGACCCTAAATCCTCAGCATCCAAAGTGAGGTGCCAGGGCCAGCAACGTCCCCCTCACCTGGGAGCTTGCTGTAAAAGCAGACTCTCAGGCCCCGCCCTGACCTCTGGAATCAGAACCTACAGGTTCACGAGATGCCTGGGAGTCCTGGGCAGCACGGGAGTGGGTTGGGGGTTGGGGGGGGGGAGCAGGGGCGGAGAGAAACAGCGCTGGGATCCGTTCCCTCCTCGCCAACACATCTGCTCACAGTGCAGATCTTTTCTCTCCTGGCAGAAGTGTGAGCTGCCTGCCTCCCCAGGGAATAGGCGTGTGGCTTGGAAGCCAAGTGGGTGTCAGGATTATTTGTCTTCCTGAGACCTAATGTATTTTGAATTTCAAATAACATTCTAAAAGGGCCTGGGTTGTTATTCTTTTCCAGGGGTGGGGTGAGCGCACTTGCGTGGAACAAAGTTGAGAAACATTTCTGCCGCTGATCACAGAGCGTTGGCTGGCCCCGTCTCCCCACAGCCACCTGCGCAGTCGTCTGGAAGCCAAGATCAGGGCCCTCCCGGTGAACATCTGCTGTTTGTTCACCAGCCTCTCCTTCCCTCCCTTTAGAAAGGGTCTCCTCCCATGGGAGTGGAGCTGCCCATCGCCCCTCCTCCACTCATCACATGATGCAGGCCATGAGGTCGTCACATGACACAGGCCTATGAGAAGGCCTCTGTGCCTGGCCGCAGATGATTGGCCCACTGTTGACATGTGACTGAGACTAGACCAATCAGAATTCTCTGGATTTTTTTTTTTTTTTTAAGGCTGAAACTGAAATGTCTTTCAGGGATCTCTATCTAAACTGTAATGGTATCTGGAAGCCCCACTACGCCAGGTGCTGGCCCGTGGCCCTGAGCCACGTGGAGTCACTTGCCTCTTGGCACCTGCCCCATAGAGGTTTTCTTTCACACACAGTTTTCCTGCACTGGAGCATGAGCCTCTGCTGGGAGGAATGATGTCCCGCACAGTATGAATTAAAGACCATGACACCGGTACAAAGAAACCTGGTCAAAAGCTAGGAGCCAGGGGCAGTTGGGGCTCCCTCCCTGAGCCCCATTCCACTTTCTGAGGCCCCTGGATTCATGATGGTTCTCTTGAGCTTGCCAGATCCTAACAGTTTCCCTTTCCATCTAAGCTAATTTGAATTTGGTTTCTGTCCTTTGCAACTGGAAACGTCCTGGCCTACACAGACTTACCTTGGCATTCTCTCAATGCAGCTATATTGGGGGACAGGGTCACCCCCCCATGTTTGCACTCAGAGGCCCTCCCAGTTTAACTCCGTGTCCCTCACTTTTTCCCACAGAAATTTAGATTCTGTATTTGACTCTTTAGGTACAAATACCTGTCGGGCTCCTCCAGCCACTTGCTGGACAATTCTTGGTGCCTGCCCGTCTCTTCCAGGAATGTTCTGGGATATGCTAGGTGCCTGCTCGATTATCTCATGCAGCTGCTGGGCACTTACTGGTCTCTTCCAGGCACCTTCTGGACAATTCTAGGTGCCTGCTGGGCTCGTCCAGACACTTTCTGGCCTCTTCCAGCTGCCCACCTGCTGGGCTCTTCTAGGCACCTTATAGGCTATTCTATATACCTGCTAGACCATCCCATGCATCTGTTGGACTCTTCCAGGCCCTTTGCTTCCTCCCCATACTTGAGTGTCTGTACTGGATGCCAGCATGATCCCTTCTCCTTGTTTCCCATTGCCATGGTGTTGGCATTCCAGAGGGAGACCCTGGACCTTAGCCCCTGGATCCCGGGGGCGGGATCAGAATCCTAGAATTCACCCAACATACATTACGGCCAGACTCCCAGCATGACTTCTGAGCTCCACGTTTGCAAACATGCTGTGGGAATACTGTGGGAAAGACCGTGACCCACCTCTGCCTCAGTCTACAGCTCTGGAAAATGAAGGAAATAAAAGCTCTTTCTCAGCCGGGCTCGGTGGCTCAGCCTGTAATCCCACGCCTTTGGGAGGCTGAGGTGAGTGGATTGCGGGTTCGAGACCCGCCTGGGCAGCAAGACCTCATCTCTACAATAAATTAAAAAATCAGCCGGGCATGGTAGCGCGTGCCTGTAATTCCGGATACTCGAAAGGCTGAGGCGAAAGGATCGCTGGAGCCCAGCAGGTGAGGCTGCGGTGGCCGGGAGCGGCCACTGCACTCCAGTCTGGGTGACCGAGTGAGACTCGAACTCAAAAAAAAAAGAAAAGAAAAAAGCTCTTTCTCTCAGGCTTGTCCGGTAGGCCTCAGGGCCCGTGAAGCATTTGGGAGAGTGCGTGGCACCCAGGAAGCATTGCAGGGTGTTTGCTTACTGTTTGCATTTTCTTTTCTTTCCACCTCCTTCCTCTTCCTTTCCCTTACCTTTCCCTCTCATCTCCTCCAGCCAGTCCTTTGCCTGTCCCTGCCTCTCAACAGAGAGAGTCCTTGTATGTCAGGAAAAATGCTTGGGCTGGCTAGTCGGCAGCTGAGCTCTGCTGAGATGCCCCCTCAATAGAAAAAAGCAGCACTACAGCTGCATTGATCCATTATGCAATTATCTGCCAGTCCCACCCACCGCCCCAGTTTAGAGCCTGTGTCTCACCAGGGCCAATGCTGTGATCCTCAAGACGTAATCTTGCTGTGTCTTGCTGGAAGCGGCAGACCAGTGACCCCTGCAGCAGACCCTCACAGGTGCACTGGCCCAGGGAATGGCCGCTAGCCACGCTCTTGGTCCCAGGGTCAGTCTTCCCACATTTTCTTCAGCACAAGTGTTTTTGGCTCTGATAACTGTCTCCTCACCTGCTAGAGTCATTTAGTAAGCCTCAACATAGGAGCAGTCGTGGCTGAGTGACTGGATTTATTCTCTGTGAGGCCAGGTGAGCTTAAGCATGTCCTTCTGTTGTTAAATTGTCGTCCAAGTGGGCAGCACTGGGTTGGGGGGGGCCTCTTGGTGAAACCCCAAGGTCAGCAGCAGACAGCACATCTGGAAGCTGCTTCTCCACAGCTGGACTGTTCTGCTGAGTCTCACCACGCCGAGTATTCACAATGGCACTCAGTACTGTCACTGGCAGGCCAACAAGCTGCCAGCAAGAGAGACACGACAGCAGAGACACCGAGTGTGTCTTGGTCACATGAGTATTTCCGCCTCTCCTTCATTCCTCTCTGCTTCTTTCACCCTAACTTTCCTCGAGGAAGCCACCGACCCCCTTGAACAGGCTCACTCCAGGAGTGTGATGGGGATCCAGGCCAGGCCACTAGACCTCCTCGCCTGCTGTCATTGTCCTGGATGGGCAGGTCCCCGGGGCCAGGGCCAGGTCGAGCTCCTAAGCTGGAGCCCCCCACATTGTCCCACTCTGTGGAGCCTCTTAAGAAGGAAGCTGACTCTGGAAGGCCAAGGCCAGAGGATTGCTTGAGCCCAGGAGTTCGAGACCAGCCTGGACAACATAGGAAGACCTCGTCTCTACAAAAATAAAAATAGAAAAATTAGCTGGATGCGGTGGTGTGTGCCTATAGTCCCAGCTACTTGAGAGGCTGAGATGGAAGAATTGCGTGAATCCAGGAGGTCAAGACTGTGGTGAGCCATGATTGTGCCATTGCACTCCACTCTGGGCAACCGAGTGAGACCCCCAACTCAAAAGAAAAATAAAGAAGAAGAAGAAGCTGACATTGAAATCCCAAGCCAAGAAGAAGGAAGGTTTAGATGACTTTTCTTGGACAAGACCCACCATGTCTGAAATAGACACCCCCTTGCCATTTCAGGTGCAGAAACTCTCTTTTTGGCTCAGCTGGTGAGATGGGATTTCTGACCCCTGTACGAGAACCTGACTAGTTTTCTCCCCCTTTGTTGTTCCTTCCTACTCCCCCAGGATCCTAGTGGCCTCAAAGAACAGGAATCCAGCCAGGTGTAATGGCTCATGCCCGTAATCCTAGCCCTTTAGGAGACTGAGTTGGGAGGACTGCTTGAGTGCAGGAGTTCGAGACCAGTGTGGGAAACATAGTGAGACCTCATCACTAAAAAATTAAAAAGGAAAAAATGTCCAAGTGTGGAAGTGTGCGCCTGTAGGCTCAGCTACTCAGGTTCACGTTTCCCTTGTTCCTTCTGCCTCCTGACGGACACTGATGCCTTCCTGTGTGGCCATTCACAGTACACATGGCCCTCCCCCTGAGAGCTGGGGATGAAACACTATGCTTTCACTGGCAAGCATTCCTGATCTGCAGGCCTCACCATACCTCAGGTTTTGTATTAATACATAGTATTTTAAAACAAAGCTCATGCTGCCTGCTGTGCTGTAATAAAATCCTTTGTCTCTGACCCAGGAGTATCATGTCATTTGGCCCCATCCATGAAACTGGCAGACTGACTTTCTGCCTGGTAGTAGGTAACATCTCGGCTGTGGGTTTCATAGGACCTGTGCTGTTTGAAGGAAGAAACAGACAATCTGGAAGCAAAGCCCATGCCAATTTCACCCCCTCTGATCTCCCTACCTTCTCCCAACCCTCATCAAATCGAGTATGAGGAACTGGATCCACTTGAGAAAGCCAGGGTGGGGGGGCTGGGCCCTCTGACTTTTCCAGAAAGTGGAGGGAAGTTTGAGGTCAGAGGGGCATTTCTCAATCTCAGCTGTGGAATTCTCAGGCAGGTCCTCTCAGACTTCAATGTGTACACGAATCCCCTGGGGATCGGATTCTGAGTCAGTTGGTCTGAGTGAGACCCAAGATTTTGCATTTCCAAAGAGCTTCTGGGGGCTGCTGGTCCTTGGACCACACCCTGGGGAACCCGGGTCTGGGGCACACACTTAACAGAGGCTCACACTCACCAGCATGCCTAGAGGATGGGAAGGAGAAGACTTCCATAGGGCTCCTGCCTGGACGCCACTGCCCATCCCACCACCCACCTCAAGCACACACAGCTGCAATTCCAGTGTGAAGATCCAGTTAGCAGCCAAAATAGGACACTCAAGGCTGTGCCTCTCAGGGATCCTAGTAATTTTCTGGAACAGAGATGGCATTGTCAGGATGGCTCTTGTCTCCATGCCCCTCCTGACAACCCCAGGAGAATGTACCTGAGCTACTCCAGCCTCCTGGGAATCTGGCTGCTGCATCAATTGCCTGGCACATGGGTGGGATCCCATCAGTGTTTTTTGAATTAATGACAAATTTTATCTATCTGTCCATATTTGTGTATTTTATAGCTCCAGGGGACAATCAAAACCAAAGAAAACTCCCAGCAGAAGTAACTTCTTGTGTGTGTGGCCTATTTATTCTTTTATCTGCTCTTCTGGAAGCTTAGAAGTTCCTATTTTTAGCACTTCTCCTGCTCAGATGTGGATTATGTGTTTCCTTTGAGTTCTTGAGACTAAGGAGCTGACATTTCCCAGCCCGTTACTGCAAAACCATGTCGTGCATTCAAGAGGAGATGGTGGGAGCAGGGGCTCAGGGAGGGAGCATGACCCTGCCCATGGCCCCAGGAGACACTCACATGGCAAGGGAGGCAGACAAGAGAGGCCCTGAAGAGTCATAGGTTGTCCCTGAAGCGGCCTGCTGGCAAAAATCCTGGCCCTGCAGCCTCTGCTGATGTCCTGCTTCCCATTGGGTTTCCAGGGAAGCAGGCATGGCGGTCCACCTCCACTGCCCTGTTCCCTTCACTTCCAGAGAGGAGGGTGTGGGCCTTCACTCTGAGTCTGTGTCTGCAGCTCTGCCAAACACACTTGACCAAATGGCAGTGTATAAGCCACTCACCTAACAATGTGGGGTGTCTGAGCCCAGCATGAACCCTCGCTCTAATCTTGGCAAAACATTTGAAAGGGAGCAGTCGTCACATCTGGAGGTGGGTGGGGAAGCTGGACTCGAGTTTTTCCAGCACCAACTTACTCAAAGAACTTGGGCAAGAGATGGGGCATAGTGGTTTATGCCTATAATCCCAGGACTCCGAGGCTGAGATGAGAGAATCACTTAAGGCTAGGAAATTGAGACCTGTCTGGGCAGCATAGCAAGACCTCCATCCCTACAAAAAAGTAAAAAACAAAAACTAAAAAGATCTTTAAAATTTTGTTTAAAGAACTTGGACAAGTCTTTGCATTCTCTGGGTGTCAATTTCTCCATGAATACATGGGAATAATAATTTTAGACCACCACTGACACCCTCACTTACATGCCTGGAATTTGAAAGAGCTATTACACACCCCAAAGTGACTAATGTATAGCTTCATTATGCGTAAAATCTTTCTAATTTATCTGCTCAAGTCCCCATAATTATAGCAGCCGCCTAAAAAACAGGAACCCCAGGATAATCACAGGACTAACAATAATAGCAGAGGACTAAAATAGAGATGATTTCCAAGGCATTCATCTTCCTAATCTCTCTGTGAGGACAGGAGGCTGCCAATACTGGTAAAGACATACTCACATCACCATCATGCATCTTTATGATACACTGCATCGTCTCTCCAGAACTGACAACACCACTCAACCATATTTTTTTGTCAGCACCTTACTCTGTTGCTCAGGCGGAAGTGCAGTGGTGTGATCATGGCTCACCACAGCCTTGACCTCCTTGATTCAGGTGATCGTTCTGCCTCAGCCTCCTGAGTACCTGGGACTATGGACATATGCCACCATGCCCAGATAATACTTTTATTTTTTGTAGAGATGGGGTCTTGCTTTGTTGCCTAGGCTGGTCTTGACTGGCCTCAAGAGATCCTTCCACCTCAGCCTCCCAAGATGCTGAGATTACAGGTGTGAGCCACTACACTGGTCCCATTTAACTATCTTTCCTCACTCCTGAGATAAGTAGAAAACTATTCTTGGTCTCTCCAATTAACATTTCTTTCAGGCATGAGAAACCTAGCAATATTTGGGTAGGGAGGCACATTGGGTTGCATAGTGCCTCCCTGACCCCAAAATTCATGTCCAGCCAGGTCCTCAGAATGTGACCCTGTTTGGAAACAGGGATGTTGCAGATGAAACAAAGATGAGGTCATAGTGGAGGAGGGTAAGCCCTATATCCAGTGACTGCTGACATGTGAGAAGAGGGGCCAGGCGCAGTAACTCACACCTGTAATCCCAGCACTTTGGAAGGCCAAGGCAGGAGGACTGCTTGAGGTCAGAAAGTCAAGACTAGCCTGGACTACTTGGAGAGATTCCCCCACCCTGACCTAGGCAAAATATAAAAAATGAACTAATGTGATCATGTGCTTCTGTAGTTCCAGCTACTTGGGAGGCTGAGGTGGGAGGATCACCTGAGCAGAGGAGGTCAAGACCGAAGTCAGCTGTGATTGCACCAATGCACTCCAGTCTGGCTGACAGAGTAAGACCCTGTCTCAAAAATAAATAAACAAATAAAAAAAATTTTTTTAAAAGGAGAGGACACAGTCATACACATAGAGAAGACCATGCAAAGAGGGAGGCAGAGATGGGTGTGATGCATCTGAAGGCCAAGGAATGCCATGGACTGCTGGCAGCCACTGGAACTGGAAATGGAAGAGGCCAGGCAGGACACTCCTTGGGAGGGAGCGTGGCCCTGCCCATATCTTGACTGGGACTTCCAGCCCCCAGAATGCATTTCTGTCGCTGAAGCCCCTAGGCTTGAAGTCCTTGTGATGGTGGGCCCGGGACACTAACATAGAAGGGGAGCTGGGAGACATGAGCCTGAAGTTTCCCAGGAGCCCACAGAGGCTGTAGGAACTCAATGTCTGCAGCTCAGTCCTCTGTGGAAGGCTCCAGTGTCCCTGGTTCCCCCTGAAGCATCCCAGGAGAAACACAACTCAGGGCCCCACGACGTGGAATCACAAAGCCAGTCTAACACCTGTTGTCTCTGTCCACCTGTGTCCCGGCCAGCCAGTCCCCAGCCAGCACATCTCAGGCTGCATCCAAGGAAGGAGGACGTCCCCTACAGTCTGGAGGGAAGGCTGATGGGACGCGCAGTGATGCGTGATGTCCATGCACTTGCTTCTGACCAAAGCTTCCTTCAGCAGTGAGTTTTATCCTGGAGGATCTTTGAGAATATTAGGCATGGGAATCCTCCTCTTGCCTTCTGATGGAGTGTATGCCCTCCCTGCCATCTTGGTCCTAGAAGACAGATGAAGTGAATTTCCTGTCCTTTCTTTCAGATCCTGTGAGTGTTTTGACTGTCAACTCAAGCCCTTCCTTCCCATCCTGATGGGACGTTCCTGCCTGACATTGTCCCATCTTAAGGGAGGAATGCTTTGCTGTCTTCATCTATAATGCGTGAATGATGGTGACGGGACCTGCCTCCTGGTTGGAGGTAGCAAGTCATGGACCAGTGCTCAGAGAGCCCCACACAGTGACTGGGACAGCCAGAGCTCAGGAAGTGTTGGTTAATGTCTTTAACACGTTGAGTGCAAGGGGGACCCTCCAAAAACCTGGAATTTATTTACAAAATATTGCGTATTTATCCCTACATGTTTATATTTCAGTCACCTTCAAAGTATTCTGTTTGATGCAATACACCTATTAAGACTTTCTCCGCTGCTCAAAACAGTGTTTGATGCCTTTTAATACTTCTGCTGTTTTATGTTTCACCTCTTTCACATCAGCAAAACATTTCCTTTTGAGAACTTTTTTTTCATCTGGGGGGAAAAAGTTACTTGGGTGGAGATCGGGTGAATAGGGAGGGTGGGACACAGGGGTTATGTCATTTTTGGTCAAAAACTGCTGAACACTCAGAGAGGTGTGGACAGGTGTGCTTCTGAATCACCCATCATGAAATGGGCAAATGCATTGAAAGAATCTCAAAAAAAGGAAAAAAATTCACTGAAGCCAAATGCAGCCTCTCAGGATAACACTAACTAGCCCGCTGGTGCTGATGGGTTCCTAGAGTATTTACCTAGCGGAGGAAGCCTGTATTACAAGGGGCCTGCCCGCCAAAAAATAATTCTGTTTTTGGGGGGATCCTCTCTTGTAATTGCAGGATTGGTAAAAATGGCCCACAAGGTAAGAATGATTTTTATATTTTTAAATAGTTGGGGGAAAAAGAAGAATGTTTTGTGGCTTGAAATTCTATAAACTTCAAGTTTCAGTGCTCATCAATAAAGTTTTATTGGAACACGGCCATACCCACTGGTTTCCACACTGGTTGGGCCTATACTCCTGCTACAACAGCAGCGTGAGTAGCTGCAACGGAGACCATGTGATCTGCAAAGCTAAAATATTTACCATCTGCCGGGCTCTATGGCTCAGCCTGTAATCCCGCGCCTTTGGGAGGCTGAGGTGAGTGGATTGCCTGAGCCTACGGGTTCGAGACCCGCCTGAGCAGCGAGACCTCATCTCTACAATAAATCAAAATGAGCCAGGCGTGGTAGCGCGTGCCTGTAGTTTCGGCTACTTGGAAGGCTGAGGTGAAAGGATCGCCAGAGCCCAGCAGGTCAAGGTTGCAGTGGCTGGGAGTGGCCACTGCACTCCAGTCTGGGTGACAGAGTGACTCCAACTCAAAAAAAAATAAAGAAAGAAA
>NW_007261737.1:326297-379374 GCF_000164805.1 Carlito syrichta | reverse complement strand
CCGCGGGCTCAGGCAATCCACTCACCTCAGCCTCCCAAAGGCACGGGATTACAGGCTGAGCCACCAAGCCCGGCGGATAATCATTTTTTTAAGGTCTTAGAACAGTGTCCCGCATGCAGAAGTACAATAGATGGGTTAAATGATTTTCAGGTCTTTACTTTAACCCTCAGTCTCCCTAAACCCTGAAATATCACCATCCTTCTGCACCAGAGTAAAGTGTATAAAAATTCTCAAGGCTTCTTTCCACTTGACACACACGAGAAATGCTTTGAAAGTGACTTATCATTTGCTTCACTTTTCATCACTGCTCCATATGCAAACAGATCCAGGGAACCTTAGCTCAAGCTTCTCAAATCCCAGATGGGCTCTAATTTGTTATGTTGGAGGGAAAAAAAAAATCTGTCCTAGCAGATGCACGAGGACTGTTTTGTTAGTCACATCTGCTACCTTCCTACTTTTCAGCATTAAACTTCTTTATTTTTTGCAAGCTCTACAGAGCTTAATTCTAAAATGCAAAAGCAGAATGATGAGGCAACTGTTTCCCACCTTGCCAGAGATGTTTTCCTTCTCCGAATGAAGAGTCACGAGGTTTATACATTTGGAGAGGAGAGCTTCCTTTCTCACAAAGAGCTACAGCCTGCAGACTGGGAAGGGTAGCCTCCAGTAGACATCAGAAGCAGGCACGTTGAGGGAGGGAACGCTTTATGCCAAATGAGTTCGGCTAAGCATACATATTCAACAGTTTATAGGAGGAGCTATGAATATTCACAAAGGAGACGCAGACGTGTGTAGTAAGCACACACGCATGTTACATATGTCCCATATTCACTTTGGAGTAAGGGCTAAAGGCATTAAAATTAGGTGCTATATGTCAAAATGTGAAATGGAGGACACAGAAGCATCCTGTGTGCCACCTCTGTAACCCAGCCAGAACTGGCCATGGTTGGTGGTCTCTTAACAGGAAGAAATGCTGGTCAGTGTAAATCAGTGATGGAGCAAGTCTTTTGAAAGGGCTGGTTTCTGTTTAACTCTTAGGAAAGAAAGCTCAATGCCTTCCTTAATGTGCTTGACCTTCCATCCCATCTTTCCTGGAAACTCAGTTTTTAAGTTTATCTGGGGTTCCCCTGGTCATAGACTGGATCTGTACAGTTGGTTGGAGAGCTTAGGGTTTTTTTTAAATTTCTCACTTCTTTATCTAAATGGTGTCTGGAGTTTACATGGAATCACACACCATGGTGTGTGGAGGAGTCTGACAGAACTGAAATGGGGGTGGCAGACGTTGCTTGGTGCCCCCCAACTTCTGCTCACTTCTTCCACATGATTGAGTGTGGTTGGATAACTTGACCACTAAGCCAGAGACTCCATTTCTCAACCTGCTGTGCAGCTTAGTGTGGTCATGTGACTAAGTGCACCTCCTACTCCCTTCCAGAGTGCAAGTGGAGGTGATAGGTTCCGCTACTGAGTCTGGCCTTAAGACATTGAGCTCCTCCCTGCTCTTTACCTTCCTGTGAGCTGTTACCCATGCAGATGAGGGTGATACCTTGTGTGATGGCAAAGCAACAAGATGGACAGGACCTGGGTCCCTGATTGACCATGTGGAGCAGAGCAGCCCCATCACCAAGGACCCCGCATGTGAGGACTCTTATTTGAGAAAAAATAAGCTTTTGTGTGCCTTAAGTCACTTGTATGACTGGCCATTTTGCTATAGCAGTTTAGCCTTCATTCTAACTAATACAAAGGCCATGTGGTCCATTACCTTCTTCTTTTTTTTTATTGTAGAGACGAGGTCTTACCATGTTGCCCAGGTTGGTCTTGAACCTGCAGGCTCAGGCAATCCACTCGTTTTGGCCTCCCAAAGTGCTGGGATTATGGATTGAACCACCAAGCCCGGTCCCATTACCTTCTGTAGTCTACACATGTGGAAACTGATTACTTGGGCAACCCCCTCCTCCCAAATCCCATACTTAGCTGCAAAACCAGGTCTAGAATCCAGTCTCTCACCTCATAGGTCTGTGCTCTCTCCCTTTAACATGGACATTATGTTTAGTGTTTGGCGACAGGCTTGTGTCACTTCAGCTCTTTGAAAGTATCCACCAGCTGGGCTTTGTGGCTCAGCCTGTAATCCCAGCGCTTTGGGAGGCTGAGATGAGAGGATTGCCTGAACCCGCGGGTTCGAGACCCGCCTGGGTAACTTGGTGAGACCTCATCTCTACAATAAATCAAAAATTAACTGGGCATGGTAGCACTGTAGTTTCAGCTACTTGGAAGGTTGAGGCGGAAGGATTGCCAGAGCCCAGCAGATCGAGGCTGCAGTGGCCAGGAGCAGCTACTGCACTCCAGTCTGGGTGACAGAGTGAGACTCCAACTCAAAAAAAAAAAAAATTTTAAAAAAAGTATCCACCTGATGCTTGGCACATAGTGCCTACTTGATGCTGGGGAAGAGGACACCAGTCAGGATCTTATCAGGAGAGAGAAATCACACAATGATTTGAATAGGGAACATTTATATATGTAATCAGTAACTATAACAGGATTGGGGTAAGAGGAATTGACTGGTAAGAAGTAAAAAAAACACTAAAGAATATATGAGTCAGGTGCAATGGCTCATGCCTATAATCCTAGCACTTTGGGATGCCAAGGCAAGAGTGTTGCTTGAGCCCAGGAGTTTAAGACTAGCCTAGAGATCACAGCGATACCCTGTCTCTACAAAAAAATTTTTTTAATTAGCCATGTCTCACAGAAGGCTGAGGCAGAAGGATCACCTGAGCCCAGGAGATCATGACTGCTGTGAGCTGTGATCATGCTACTGCATTCCATCCTGGTTGACAGAGTGAGACTCTGACTCAAAAAATAAAGTAAAATAAAGAACATATGGATAAAAGATATGAGGAACAGCCATTACCCTAAGGACTGGAATGATGCACTAAGAGAAGAGGTCTCCCAGAACAGAGACCCAGGTCTTATTGGGGAGGGTACGGCTGTGGTTAGTAGAATGGCAAGGGTGTGGCTGTGGTATCATGCTGGTGGAACTTGCCAGAAATGAACCTTCCAGGGTAACAGGGAGAGCTATCCATGGAAAAATGTCTCACTGGAGGTATTCTGCTATGAAGCCACTTGAGGGGCTTATAAGGGAAGCTGCTGGCCACACAAAGAATAATAAGCATACAATTTTCATGGACATCCAGAGCACATTTATGTTTAACCAACAATCAACTTTTGCTCATATTTTTTGTTTTCTTTAGAGAGCAATTTTTTAAAAAAACTATGTGATTCATCTCAAAATATGACTTAAAAATATACATCCATTTTTAATATTGGGTCATAAAAACAAGGAAAAAAACACAAAATCAAGGCTCTAGCTCAGCAATTTGGGAGAACTTTGGTCAGCAGCTGCATTCATTTTCTATTGCTGCATGTCAAAGTGTCATATGCTGAGCAACAGAATTCATATTCATTCTCTCACATTTTCCATGGGAGTAAAGTCCAAGCATGGGTTAGCTGGGTCCTCTGCTCACCTGGCAGAGGCACCTCATCAAGGAGTGAACTGAGGCTTCAACCTCATGGGAGGCTCAGGGCTCACTTCCTGGTCATCCAGTTTTCTAGCAGAATTCAGTTCCTGGTATTGTAGAACTGAGGTCCTGTTTCTTGGCTGGTGTCCAACTGGAGGTCATGCTCTACTTCTAAAGGCTACCCTCAGGTCCTCACCCTCTGGTCCCTCACAGTGACAGCTCACTTCATCAAAGCCAGCAGGAGAATCCCTCTCTAGCCTGTGACCACTGAGTCATATCATGGAACACAGACAAGGAAGTAACTGTCCCATTATATGCACAAGTCTACACACATTCAGGGAAGGAGATTGTCTGGGGCTTGTACATGAGGGTGTGGAATCTTGGAAGCCATCTTGGAATTCTTCCTGCCACAGAAACTCAAAGAAAGGCTGTGAAAATTAGAAAATGTATCTACAGCAGGTTTATCTTTTCTCCATTCTAGAACTCTCTCTGATCCTCTAAATGAGCCAGAATTTCTTCACTGTTCTTCAATTTCTGTCATCCTCAACCTCTCCCCACCTCTGAAATCTTTAAAAGACTTTCTTCTTTGAGATCAGAAGAAAACCAATTCCACATTTTGCTCCAGGTTAACCCAGAGCTCTGCTCCATTTATGATGCTCCCTTCATACAGTTTGCAAGAAAAGAGGTGATAGGTGTGTTCATTTCCTAGGACCACTGTCATAAATTACTATAAACTTAGTGACTTAAAACAACAATTTACTTTCTCACAGTTCTGGGGACAAAAAATCCAAAACGAAGGTGTCAGCAGAACCACATTCCCTCTGACGGTTCTGGAGGAGGATCCTTCCTTGCCTTTTACAGCTTCTGGTGACTCACTTCTGCCTCTGCCTCCATGTGCCTGCATCTCAAATTTCCCTCTGACTTTCTCTTATAAGAACACCAGTTATTGGTATAGTTATTGGTAAGGATCCAGGATGCTCTCATCTCAAGGTCCTTAAATTAATTACCTCTGCAAAGACCCTTTCTCCAAGCAAGGATATATTCATAGGTTCCAGAATTAAGACTTGGACATATCTTTCTGGGAGCCACTATTCAACCAATTAACATGGGGAAACGATTGATTTAGAAATCAGGTTACATCAATTGCAAAGACCAGATATTCATTCACCTTGAGCCTTCTTAAGCATGGCAGAAGACCTGCTAAGTGAGTCTAACTAAATTGAGAGCCGAGGTGGTGCTGTCCTTACCAGTAGAAGCAGGATCCCAGTCCCTGCCACCCGCCTCTCCTCTCCGTGTCACCCCTCTTAGACAGGCTCCATACTGGGCCTCACAGCAGACTGGAAGAACCAGGTGGGCAGGCCCACTGTTCGATGTTGGACTGTAATTTTTCTCTTCATCATCATCTATCTATGATAATAATTTCCACGTGATATCACTGTTTTGAAGAGTACATGGGTTAATGTACTGAGAGCAGGCAAAATTCTAAATGGCTCTCAAATTTCCATCCTCTGGGAGAACACACCCTGTATAATCTACTCTCCTTGAGGGTCTGGCACATAGGTTGAACTATAACCAGCCATTTGAGAAATGAAAAATTATGAGTAACTAACATGTCTCAACATAATAGTGTCACATGAGTTAGCTGCCACCTCCAACTCAAGATCCACATTCTAATAGCTCCTCAGTCCCGCCCCTCCAGCTCTAGGCCGAAAAGCCCAGGGAAGGTTCTGATTGGTTGACTGTTGGCCATGTGCCAACTTTCTTGGGCAAATCACTGTGGCCAGTGGGGAGAGTTATGATTGGTCTAGCCTAGATCATGCACATCTCCTATTGGCTACACCCCACGCCCGAAGAACTCCAACACCATTCTCATTCATGATTGGTTGATGGATGAACTGAACACCTCATAACGGCTCAGGTAAAAATCAAATAGTAGAAAAAAGTTACAGAATGAAAAGTAGGACGACTTTGCCTCCTTGGAAATTTCTACCAGTTTTTTTTTGTGTATCAGTCCAGAAATAATGCATGTATCTATAAGTGTGCATATAAATACGTAGAGATAGAGACACAAACACTGCCTACCCCACTTTTTACACCAAGGGTCACATGCTGGATATTTTGCTCTCTCTCTTCAAAGAGAGGGGCAGACATGGGAACAACTGTTGGATGTGGAGACCTGAGAAGGACGAAGTTGTGAGATTGGGGGGGTTGGGGGGGTGATCATGGGGCAGGGGGAGGACCCGGCTGCTCTTGGTGTCTTAGTTCTGGGCCAGATCCTTCTAAAGGGGGTTCATTCTATGACAGCAGACTACCTCATGGGGTTCTGGTGAACCAAGAAATAATTCTACAAAGCGACATAATGGAGTTGGGTTTTTCACTGCATTTGGGAGGCAGGGTCTGAGCCCATTTCATTCTTCAGATGCTAAGGCACAAAGCTCCAGGGCTACAAGCATGTCAGGGACTATGAAAAATGTTTAAGACTCGAGAAAAAAAATCATTGGCTGCAAATTATGGCAATAATGAATTCAGCCTCAGTACATGATTAATTTATATGTTCATTCTTCATTAATTGTTAAATTGACTGTAAACAAAAGTCTCACTATATCTGAAAACCGTTTGTACGTTAGAGTCTCTCACGTTGCCAGAATTCACAAGTATGCTGGTGATTTGCCAAGACATAACAGCGAATCATAAGTTAAACGGGAGACTTGTGGCTAAGTCATTTCAAGAGTAAAATTATTGCCCAGCCCCACCGCCCCAGATCTCCGTCGCGCCAGGTGACCACTCATTTTCAGAGTCCCCCCTGCTTCCAACTTTTCTCTTTCTTACACAACATAAACACCAACAGAAGGAAAAAAATATAGAGATGAAAAATACGGAAGCCGACACAGTTACGTTGAAACCAGGTAAGTCACTGGTTGCTACTGCGTGAACAAGAACTTCAGACATGTATTTCCATGGGACAATCCATTCCTGAAGTGCCAAGACCAAAGTCACCAAGGGCTGATGTTTATCTTGTGGCTCTTCCAATCCGGCTTCCTCTCCACCCACCACCCTCACCCCTGCCCCACTCCTCTGGCACAATGCTTCCCTGCAACTAAGGAAAAGTAGATATTTTGCAAGCTTACACCCTACAAATGCCAGAGATTTTTTTAAAATGTGCAGTCTCCATCATTGTCCAAGTCTATTTTTTTTTATTTTATTTACTCATTTATTTTTTGAGTTGGAGTCTCACTCTGTTGTCTAGGCTGGCATGCAGTGCCACACTCACAGCTACTGCAGCCACGACCTGCTGGACTCAGGTGATCCTCCCACCTTAGCCTTCCAAGTAGCAGGCAATTTTTTTTTTAATTGTAGAGAGGAGATCTTACTACGTTGCCCAGGCTGGTCTTGAGCTCCTGGGCGCAGGCAATCCTTTTGTCTCTGCCTCCCAAAATGCTGGGAATTCAGGTTCAGCCACCGTGCCCAGCCATAGAGTCTATTTTTAAGGTCACTTTAATTATAAAAATTGTCTTTGCAACCCAGATGGGTCCCCCTTTCTGCGTGGTAGCAAATCCTGGCTTCTCATACCAGAGCCTCTCCAGACGCCATTAAGGTCCTCATGGTCCCCCTCCCCACCGTTTCTTCTGGACTCTTTCAATGCTATTTTGTTCAAAAATAGGTCCCCAGGGTGAGACAATCAACCTAGGGGGACAGTCACCTGAACAATTTATTTTATCCAATACCTTGGTCAGCTCATGATATTTGCAACAAAGCTCGTAGCTACTAAACCATCTGAGTCACCCCCTAAAGATGATGATCCAATGGAAAGCTCAACATCCTATGGCTATTTCAACAGGAAATACCTGCTGGGTATGAAGGAGAATATAGATGACCCAATCTTGTAGCAGGAAGAGTCAAAGTCGGCTGAGGATAGAGAAAGTGTTCTCCCGAAGGAGACAAACCCTCTGTTTGCATGGAGCATGCTGGGATTAAGTATCTGGACAATGAAGAGTAAACCAGCGGGTTTGGGCTCACAGAGGCATGGTCCCTTCTCAAGTGCTGGAACAAGACTAAATGGGACCGAGGAGGGCCTCCCTTTATGCTTTAATAATTACAAAATTAACTTATCTTCCACCCTTGACGGAGCCCAGCTTCTAGGTACGTGGAGTCAACCTGGTGGGGACAGGCCCTGGGGTGAAGCTGAGCTGAGCATGACCAGGAGCCAGAGGAAGGCCCTAAATCGTGTTGGGGGAATGGGGGGATAGAGTGCCAAGCAGGAGAGTTGATGCATGAGCAGATCTAAGGGGTGTGCTTCCGTGTCCCTTGCTGGGACTACAGTGGGCCAGCGTTAAGGGGACAGGACTGGAGTGAACCTCCACTCCCAGCTCTGCAACAGATCCAGAATCCACTCTAAAGAGCTTCTGGAAACCCTGGGTCTGGCTGTTCAGATGAGTGTTTACACTCAGAAATAGGATTTGCGTTTTGAGCACCACTCTGAGATGACTCAGGGGTCCAGATAGTGTCAACTAGACAAAGGTCAGTCGTGTTTCTTTGTCAAGATCTTTTTGTTTGAACTTCAGGGACCTCAATTGCTAAGTCAGGCCAAAACAATTTTGGGGGCTGGAAAAAAATGTGGTGTGGGCCAAACGGTGTACCCCGACCCCAAAATCTAGATGTTAAAGTCTCAACCCCCAGTAACTCAGGGTGGTTTTAATTGGAGATAGGATCTTTATTTATTTATTTTTATTTTATTTTTTTCGTCAGAGTCTCACTGTGTTGCCCAGGCTGAAGTGCAGTGGCACAATCACAGCTACCACAGGCTCGACCTGCTGGGCTCAGGCAATCCTTCCTTCTTCCCCTTCCAAGTAGCTGGGACTACAGGTTTGTGCCACCACATCTGGTTATTTATTTATTTATTGTAGAGATGAGGTCTCACCATGTTGTCCAGACTAGCCTCAAACTCCTGGGCTCAGGCAATCCTCTTGCCTTGGCCTCCCAGTGCTGGGGTTACAGGTGTGAGCCACCTAGAGATAGGATCTTTTATTTAAAAGGTAGTTAAACTGAGGTCATCGGGGTGAACCCTAAAACAATACGACTAGTGTCCTATGAAGAAGAAATTAGGACACAGAGTAGCTCAGAGGGAAGACCACTGAAGATGCAAGGAGAAGACAGCTGTCTAGAAGCCAAGGAGCAAGGCCTCGGGAGAAACCGGCCCTGCTGACACCTTGATCTTGCTGCCTCCAGAGCAATGAGAAGATAGATGTTTTGTTGTTGGGGCAGCCCTGGCAGACTCCTACAGAATGCGATTTCCAGTTCTTAACAAAGTCATCCCTAAGACCTATTTCTTGAGACAAAAGCCTTTTTCTTTTCTTTCTTTTTTTTTTTTTTTTTTTGAGTTGGAGGCTTGCTCTGTCACCCAGGCTGGAATGCAGTGGCATGCTCATGGCCACTGCAGCCTCGGCCTGCTGGGCTCACATGATCCTTCTGCCTCAGCCTTCCAAGTAGCTGGAGCTAAAGGTGCGCACTCCCATGCCCGGCTAATTTTTTTTATTTATTGTAGAAATGAGGTCTCACCCAAGTTGCCTGGCCTGGTCTTAAATCCCTGAGCTCAGGCAATCCTCTTGTCTTGGCCTCCCAAAGTGCTGGGATTACAGGCTTGAGCCACCGTGCCCGTCCCTACAAAAGCCTTTTCAAGGGACGAATGCCAGGGCCTGTCCACCTGCAGGGGTTTGTTTAACATACCCATGCTGTAGCGTGTATCACACTTCATTCTTTTTGTTAATGAAACACCACATGCCTTTTTGGGAGGGTAAACAAATGCCCCCTGAATTATATTTTATGAACTCAGACGTTCATGTCAGCGTTTGCTTGCAATCACAATCGTCCATGCTAGGTCTTACAGAACTTCCATCCACATGCATCTCCCGGGCCAGGTGATGCTTTGCTGCCAGCTGCGCTGAGCCAGTCAGGCTGGGCAGCAGTTTGATGTAGTTCTGTGGTGCATGTGAGTAGCCTTCAGTGATCTGAGGTGACAGGGGCTTCATGTCCCCTCCCATGACCTCCTGAAAAGGCAGTTACTATGAAAGCAAGACTCAGCTGGGCTCGGTGGCTCAGCCTGTAATCCCGTGCCTTTGGGAGGCTGAGGTGAGTGGATTGCCTGAGCCCGCGGGTTCGAGACCTCATCTCTACAATAAATCAAAAAAATCAGCTGGGCATGGTAGCGCATGCCTGTAATTCCGGCTACTCGGAAGGCTGAGGCGGAAGGATCGCCGGAGCCCAGCAGGTCGAGGCTGCGGTGGCCGGAAGCGGCCACTGCACTCCAGTCTGGGCGACAGAGTGAGACTCCAACTCAAAAAATAAAAATTAAAAAAAAAAAAATAAATTTAAAAAAAAAGAAAAGAAAGTAAGACTCACCCAAATCCTGCCAAATGGAAAGACACTCAGCAGGTGCACCCCAGGCATCACGCAAGCTGTTCCTCTACACTCTGCAGGGGACACTCTCAGTCCTTGGACCCCTGGCTAGGTGTCTTGTGTGAGGAGTTGTTTCCCAGGCAGACACTGCAGTCTCGTGGCCCGAGCCTTAGCCCTCTGGCTAATCTGAAATGTATGCACTGGCATTTTAAAGACTTTATGAGGAGAAAGCAAATAAAGGCACTTGGGTGCTTATTTCTGTTCAGGTGGACCAAGTGCTGGTCTACATTGCTGTCCAGTATGCCAGCCATGGGCACTGTGTCCCTGGGACCCACCTTTCAGAGAGGTGATCAAACCCCAGCTCACAAGGCTCTTCAGGGAGTCTGGTTGGTTAGCAGAGAGCACAGAGCAAGTCCACTTGCATTACTGCTGGTCACCAGTTTTGTTTTGTTTTTTAGAAGCAGGGTCTCACTCTATTGCCCAGGCTAGAGTGCAGTGCCATGATCATAGCTCACTGTAGGCTCAAACTCCTGGGCTCAAGTAGCCTACCCACCTCAGCTTCCTGAGAAGCTGGGACCACAGGCATGCGACACCATGTTTGACTAATTTTTTTGAATTTTTTATGAAGACTAGGTCTCACTATGTTATCCAGGCTGGTCTTGGACTCCTGGCCTCAAATAATCCTCTTGCCTCAGTTTTCCAAAATGCTGAGACTAAAGATGTGGGCCACCATGCCTGGCCGTAGTCACCAGTTTTGAATTAAGAAAAAGAAAAGCCACTTTTCAAGCTACCCGTCTCCCCCATCCCCTTGCTTGACAGTCTCCAAGCAGATTATTCTACTAACAGAGGTTATTTTACTGCCATGGATTTCTTACACTGAAAGTCCTTTCAAGACACAGTGAGGAGCAGTAGTGAAGTCAGCCCCACGAAGCATCTGTCATACTAAACTTCCGTGACAAGAAAACCCACACCACGGATGAGTGTGGTTAATGACAAGCTGTATTTGGTGCCAAGGCTTTCAAAAACTCCATTTTGACATTAAAACATGTTCTTCTCTGTATTAATGGCCTATGTCTTCAGAGTTGTTGAGGGTTTTTCTAAATATGTCTCCTTGGAAAGAAGAAATCTGACAGTCCTATCAAGCCATTCTTTCTAAATTGGAAACAGAGAAAGACACTTATTACTAATTTCTCATTGCCACACTTAGGAACACTTTTATAAAATGCAATATAACTTAAAAGGTCTCCCTTAAAAAACTGATTTTTTATGGTCTCTCACTGGTAATTCTGACCTTCAAAAACAAAGCATTCTATTTTCTTGTACCAAATGATCAAAAATGTACGTGTGTTTCTAGGAGGAAAGGCCAGTACTATATTCATAGCTTTTTTCCTTTGTGACGATTTGCGGTCTCGGGAAAGGGGTGGAAGTGCAGGCTGCTGAGCAGGGTTCAAGTTCACGGACGGCTGGACACGTGCATCTGGATGAGGAGGGCTCACCGTGTCCCAGGGCGGCTGGATCAGGTGGAGTAACAGGGTTGGTGAGGGGGCTGCTCCCTGGCAGGGCCAGGCAGCAGAGGGACAAGCAGATGGGTGGAAATGGGGTGGGGGGGGCAGGGGGAGAGCTGAGGACAAAGTCCCAGATCCCCTGTGTGACTGCAGATGCTCAAGGCACGGGGCTTGGGAGCTGCCACTTTCCACAGGGAGGGGAGGGTTGGAGCATCTAGGGGCGACAGCGAGGAAGGAAAAACAGGATGACAGAGCCCGGCGGTGTAGCCCAGGGCAGGTGACTTAGAGGGGATGTGAGTATGAAGACAGAGGAGAGCAGATGGCTTGGAAGGGACAAGGGGACAGGAGGGCCGAGACCTGTGAGGAGCCCGCCCTGTGGCAGGAAGCGAGGCCGGCGGTGGTGTGGGCTCCGGGCACTGCTTTCTGCATCCCAGATGGCACCACAGGTGTTAGAAAGGACAGGAGGAGGGTCGAGAGTCTGGGTGGTGATGACAGGCCTGGTGGGCTCGGGCCTCTAGGGCACCGAGGCAGTGTGTATGTCCTGCCCCAGGGACCAGCCCCACCACTGTCTGGCCCCATTCCTGGCTCTGTGGTCTGCTGTCTCAGAATCTGCATGTCTGGTGTCTGCCACAGGGTGGAACTCTGCAGGTCAGGGCATGACCTTCTCTGTGACCGCAACGCCACACTGTACCAGAGTTTGGCACAGAGCAGGTGCTCAACAAACCGTACTAAGGGCAAACAGCTCCACGTGGGGGCAGGCAGGGACAGGTGGTCACGTGCACCTGGGGGCGGTGGCCTGGGGGAGGTGCTTGCTGGGAAGACCTGGGCAGTCTCGTCTCTCCTGGACTGTGGTCTGGGGGAGCCTGGCTCTCTCCTGCCCCTACACCATGAACGCCCTTCCCTCCTTCTCCCCAGCTGCCTCTCCTGCATTGTCACAGCCCAGGGACCTTCCCTCGGAGGGTATCACCTCAGCTTGCTACTGCTGTCCCCCTGGCCACTTTTCCTGTGTCCCCACAGGTGGTACAGAGCACATGTTTGGTGACCGATAACTGTTTCAGGATGAGCAAATAAAACACTTGGGCAGGATGGAAGAGGTGTGCTCCTTTCTACACTGAGGCTAGTCTTTAAAGGGAGGATTCCTCAATCTTTAAAAAAAAAACGTTATGTGTGGGTTGGGCTCGGTGGCTCAGGCTATAATCCCAGCACTTTAGGAGGCTGAGGCGAGTGGATTGCCTGAGCCCGTGGGTTCAAGATCAGCCCGGACAACTTGGTGAGACCTCATCTCTACAATAAATCAAAAATCAGCTGAGCATGGCAGCACACGCCCATTTCCGGTTACTTGGAAGGCTGAGGTGGGAAGATTGCCGGAGCCCAGCAGGTCTATGCTGGAGTGACCATGAGCATGGGCGATGGAGTGAAACTCCAACTCAAAAAACAACAACAACAAAAACCCAGGGCAATGTGTTCAAATGTTAGTACCAAGTCACTCTTCAAGGCAGCGCCAGCCTTAAATCGCGTAGTCTAGTGCAGACACAGCATACACATACAACGTATCCCATGCCATGCAGCAAGTTTATCACATTAAGAACTGTGTGAGTGATGCTGATGACATCTTCAGCCTTCTGCAGGTGACACTGCGTCCGTGGCACTGCAGTCAGGCTGTCCTCTGATGGCCACTGAATTTCTATGTTTCATTGTAGAGAAATAAATTCTATTTCTTTTTTTTTTTTTTTTTAAGTCGGAGTCTTACTCTGTCACCCAGGTTGGAGTGTGGTGGCATGATCATGGCTCACTGAAGCCTCAACTTCCTGGGCAAAGGTGATCTTCCTGCCTCAGTCTTCCAAGTAGCAGGAACTACAGGTGCACGCCAATAATTTTTTTTATTTTTTGTAGACACAGGGTCTCACTATATTGCCCAGGCTGGTCTCAAACTCCTAGACTCAAGCAATCCTCCCACCTAGGCCTATCAAAGTGCTGGGATTACAGGTGTGAGCCACCATGCCCGGCCTAACACACGACAATTTAAAACCGCTGGTAGCAACCCGAGAAGGAAAGGCTGCCTCCTGAGGTGCTGCTTGCTTTCATTGTTGCTTTTGGATAGCAACTCCACTTACCTCTCAAACATAACACTTGTGTCTTTACCTTCTACCAAAGGCAAGACGAGTTGGAAGAAAGTTAAGAGCAACATGGTGTAGTGAAATCTGTGTTTGGTATCTGCCCTGTTTCCTGGCATGCAACCCCTAAGACCTTGGAATCTCCAGAGTGAGGGTCTTCCTATGCTGAAGACTGACCGGTGGCCGCCGCCCCTTGGTGCCTCCAGGATGGGGCTGGTCACCAGAAAGACCACAGCAGGAACAGACGGGTGGGACTTTCTGCTCAGCCCTAGCCTTGGGGGAGCGGAGAGGGGCGAAGGCCACTCATGGCCAGTGATTTAATCCATCATGCTTTTCCAGTGAAGTCTCCATAAACGGCCCAAGAACAGGGCATAGAGACCTCTGAGCACGTGGAGTGTGTGGGAACAAGAGCAGGTACTCACCCATGTGCCCCAACTCCAGAGGCAGAAGCCTCACCTTCCAGGCCTCACCCTGTGTATCTCTGTTTATTTGCATCTTTTAAAATATCCCTTGTAATTAACCAGCAAATGTAAGTTAGTGTTCCCTTGAGCTCTATAAGCTGCTCTAGCAAACCTGTCAATCCTAAGGAGGGGATCGTGGGAACCCTGACTCACAGACGGTTGTTTAGAAACAAAGACAAAACACCACCGGGGGCCTATGGCTGGTGTCAGAAGTGAGAGGGGACAGTGTTGGGGACTGAGCCCTCAACCTACGGGATCTGATATTATCTCCAGGTAGATGGTGTTGGAATTGAATGCGAGGACACCCAGCGGGGGCCCGCTGCAGAATTGATGGCTTGCTTTTTGGTAGGGAACCCCCCCTCAACATCTGGTCACAGAAGTCTTCTGTGTTGACTGTCATTGTGGGGTGAGAGCAGAGGAAAAACTGAGTTTCTCCCAAGGGGAGAGGCGAGAGAAGGGAACGCCTCCCCAGATGGCACAGCTCAATCCACCCACACTTACATGTTCTCCTTCAGCATGGCGAGGTAGGACTCTGTCTCTGAGTCAGGGAGGTCCGGGTCCAAGCTGGACAAGTACTGGTAGACATAGGAGAACGTCTCAAACGGAATGCGGGCGGGCCCGCCCTCGGGGTCCGCAGTGAGGATCTCACACAGGTGCTTCATGGCGGTGTTTAGAGACTAGAGATGGAGTGGGGGGGAACAGTTACTCTCGGAGGTTGGACAATTTAAAGCAGATGCACTGTAAGCAAAATAGACCCATGAGCATATTTTTGGAAATTCTCCAGAAAGCATGTCCTCCATCTAAGATGAACCTACAAATTGCCACTGTGAAAAATAAAAAGGTTTGAACAGGATGCGATTGGCCAGAAAAAAATTTTAGTTCGCAGATTTTTTTTTTCTATTAAGATGGGAATGACTGTTACAAACCAGAGAAAGCATTCGTGTCTTTATTTTTACCTTTTTTTGAAGACCACATATCTTGTTATTTATTTATTTAGAGATGAGGTCTTGCTCTGTCGCCCAGGTTGGAGTGCAATAGCATGATCATAGCTCACAGCAGACACAAACTCCTGGGCTCAAGCGATCCTCCCACCTCAGCCTCCCAAGTAGCTGGAACTACAGTCTCGTGCCACTTCGCCCAGCTATATATATACATATTTTGCAGAGATGAGGTCTCACTACGTTGTCCAGGTTGGTCTTGAACTCCTGGCCTCAAGCCATCCTCCTGTCTTGGCCTTCCAAAGTGCTGAGATGACAGGCAGGCACCAGCACAGCATGCCTAGCCGTATCAATGTCTTTAAAGAAGGACTTCCTAAGCCAATGAAGAACTGTGCAGCCCCACCTGGCCCAGAGACATACCCAGGGCCGGACGTGCCCAGAAACGGAGTGAACTCTGTTAACCTGCACCCGTGGAGGGCAGGGAGACCCTGTGTGTTGCCAACGCTCCTGTCTACCCAGATACCGGGGGCTCCGTCCTGCCCCCATCCTTGCTCACCCAGAAGGCTCTGGCCTTGCCTCAGTTCCTGGAAAGCACCAGGCCCTTCTCCCCGGTGGACAGGGCACCCCCATCATGGTCTTTCCCGATGCCTGGTCCATCCTGGACAGCAGCCCCACCCTCCACTTTGGCTCTCAGTGCCCATCCTCAGGGCAGGAGCAGCTGGAAGAGTGGACTTGCTACCAACCGAGATGGGGGGCTCAGGGCAGCAAGTTCCAGAGAGAAGACGAAGGGCTCAGTTTTGAGTGGCTGCAGGTGCCATGTCGGTCTGGCAGCACTGGAAACGTCGACTAAGGTGGACGCTCAGGCCTGGAGTTCAAGCAAGGGGCTTGGGCTGGGGACTCTGCGCTCGGGGGTGTTGCCCACAGTCTGGGGGGATTTACAGACCAGCGCCTGGTGGGGTCACCAGGAAGGAGCTCAGAGTATAGGCTCTGAGAGCTACAGAGATGAGTCAGGAGGGAGAGGACAACAGGGAGGCCAGGGAGGGGAGGGCATTGATGTGAGTGAAGGAAAGCATCCCCAGGGGGAGAGAGCCATCCGCGTGCCAGGCCACACAGGGAAGGCCAAGAACAACTTGCTAGACTTTCGGCCAAGCCCAGGGCATGTGACAGTGTTGTGCTGGGACCAGCTGTTGGGTTTCCGGGAACACTGCAAGCCAGAGAACCTCAGCTGGCAGCCTGCAGGCAGCCATAGTGGGAGTATTTACACCATATTAAATGGCAAGCATCACAGAGAATCCTCCCCCAGGGAGCAGGCACTGCATATTTGCCGGCTGGGGGCTGTAAGGGTACAGCAAGTTGCCACATGCAGTAGCCTCGCGGTATGAGCAGGATTCTCCGGGCAGCTGGGGCTAAGCTTTGGAGGAGGGAACAGCAGGAAAAAGCCAATGGTGGGACATGCACAGAGCACGGTGCCCACAGGGAGCTGCTGGGGAAGTCATGCCCAGGCCTGGCTGAGTGGACAGAACTGTGCTGGGACATAGATCCCACGTCCCCAGCATGCAAAGGCTTGGGCTGGCCCCAGGGTGCAACCTGAAATGAGCAGCTCACACGGAGCCACGTGTGTGCAAACACGGCTAACAGCCAGAGTGGACAGAGACCTGCTGGGTGCCAGTCACCGACTGCGAGTCTGGCCAGGTGTCTCCTCTGTTCCTCACGGTACCCACACAGGGTGAGGACTGCCCCCACCCTCAGCTCACAGCTGAGGACGGCAGGGCCCCGTGAGGCTCAGCAACTGCCCAAGGTGGTCGGCCCAGACTGGAGCACAGCAGGTGGGCCTCTGACCTCATCCAGGCCACAACCACCACCGCTGGAAGCCCCAAAGGAGTCCAAGGTGGGGCTGCCATCCTATTCCAGGATTTGGACACTCCACTGGAGGACATGAAGGTCTACCCTGAACTCACCCCCCATCCTTACCCATTGGGACGTGCTTGTATGTGCATGAAGCAGGCCTGTGGGCAGTTCCTTCCATTTTCCCTTTGGAAGTCCACTGCCCGGAGTCGCCGGTGTTAGTGGCCAGCTGCAATGCTGTGGAGGGTGGATGCACAGGCAGCTCCAAGGGCTGATGTGACACTCTGACTGGAAACACTGATGTCACTGCTCTGAGAGAGGACTTGCCCAGAGTCAAGGTGTGCACTTCATAAGCCACGTTCCCTGCTTGGGACTTTCAAAGACATGTTGTGTTGGAATTTACTTTTAAACCCAATGCAAATGGCAGTTAGTGAGCACCACGCAGGGCCTCAGGAAGGATGCATCAGGGAAGCCAGGCATCGGCAGATGAGCAGGCAGATGTGATCTGCACAATGGCCGTTCCAGGCTTCAGAGGAAGAGGCATTTAGGGAGAAGACTTATCAAAACATCCCAGCATCACTGCAAGGCGTGATGACACCGCCAATCTCAGCTCCCGACAGTGAGGTCTGCAGCAGGTTTTGTATACAGAAGGATTCACGAGGCAACCTGCTTGATCTCGTGCTGAGAACTACGTTTCTTTTAAACAAACCCCTCAGTTCCAAAGGGCTGGGAGTGACCACTGCTTGCACACTTGCCACTGTTCCCCCCCCTCGGCACATGCGCCTGTGCTGACCTCTGCCGTTGCCGGTTTATTCTCACATGTGTAATGTGCGCCGATGGGGGTGATGAAAGCTGCACTGTCTTTAACAAGTATGCACACCTGGTCCCTAGTCTGAAATTAAGGCGGAAGCGTGTGAAAACAAAGACCTGCGGGCACTTAACCATTTTCTGAGCGTTCTGAGTGGGCCGATGCTGTGGGATTTTTCACAGGTTCAGAATCGTAGCTGCCCTTGTGAGGACACACACGGCCCCGGAGGGCAGAGTTGCCTCCCACCTCCCCGAGGACCCCTCTCCACTGGTGTGGACATGGAAACACGAATCACAACGAAGCAGGTCCCGCTTGCTGGGCGTGGCTAGCCTGTGCTCAGTAGACTGGACTTGGTGGAGCAGGGCTGAGGACCCAGCGCTGCACCCATGAGGACCTGGGAGCCTTGTCAGCTTATCCCACCGGCCTCCTCGGCTTTCTACTTGGAAACACATTTCTGGGATTTGCAGTCGGCGGGCAGTCAGGGCAGGAGGCCCTGAATTAGAAAGAGTCTGATGAGGAGGTTGGGATCCGGTCCTTGAGGGAAGCCACACTACAGACTAGATGCCACCAATGGCACTGTCCAGGACATGGGTGGAGGGGCCACAGGGCCAGCTTCATCCCACTTGTGAGACTTTCTAGTGGGCCGGCCAAGGTTGATCAGCTGAGTAGAGCCCACCTCTCCTCTTTGCCACAGAGGGAGACACACGCGCGCCAGGGGACTGGCAGTGGGCCACGGGAGCTCAGGTGCCAGCAGCTCCCGCCTCTTCAGGGACCATTTAGTAGACACTCCTGGGGCCTGAGGCTCACATTCATGCTGGGCAGTTCTTTTATTTTCCTTTTTTCTTTTCTTTTTCTTTTTTTTTTTTTGAGTGAAAGTCTCACTCTTGTCACCCGGGTTGGAGTGCAGTGGCACGATCATGGCTCACTGCAGCCTCGACCTCCCAGGTTCAGGTGATCCTCCTGCCTCAGCCTCCTGAGTAGCCGGGACTACAGGCTTGTATCACCACTCAGCTAATTTTCTAACTTTTGTAGAGACCAGAACTCGCTGCGTTTCCCAGGCTGGTCTCGACTTCCTGGGCTCAAGGAATCCTCCCGCCTCGGTCTCCCAAAGTGCTGGGATTACAGGGATGAGCCACTGCACCTGTCCTGTATCTTTCACAGGCTGCAGGGAATACCTGAAAGGATTTTGGTAGGGGGAAGCAAGCTAGGACATAGTCTCTGTCATCGGGACAGGCGGCTGCCCCATTGAGCCAAAGGGACACTGCAATGGGTCAAAGACACCCAACCAACCTGCTGCGGCACAGCTGGACAGGCGACGTCTTAAGAACTCCAAAGGATGTGTGGTTGGGAGGCTGACATGGAATGATTATTAGGGGATGGGTCACGTTAGGGCACAAAATGATATTCACACTACTCTGTGGGGGCCGTTATTCTCAGACAGGACAGTACAGGCATGAACTCCAAGGTGGTCCTCCAGTGCAGCCACATGGAGGGGTCCTTTCCGGTCCCACTGCCAACCAAGCTACTTGCTGTGACCGACTCAGCCTGTCCCCGTTTTAGCACACCAGCCTACAATCCGGCAAGCAGTATCTTCCCCAGAGGGCTGTGAGGAGGATCAAAGAGAACACACAGGGGTCCTGAACATCCCGCACACTGTAGGAACCTGGAACTGACGCCCACGGTAAGCGCTGTGTTCAGATGGAAAATGGTATCCGACACGCATATATTGTGACTATAAATGGAGAGAGATGCTCCCACGACTAATAAAGTTAAAATGCATTTGAAAGCCTAATTAAAGCCATCGTTTTGCTGTTTGTTTTTTATCATTATGGACTGCCTCTATCAGTGTGTATATGGGGGTGCTTAAAAAAATTTTGATCCAGGGCATTAATGCTTAGACTCGTTAACGCTGTTGCACAAACGTAAGGATATGAGTCACAATGTATAAATGTGGTCATTTCACCGGGCAAGCCTGCCAAGACCGAGAGACAGCCAGAAAGAAAGACTGAGGGACACCCAGATGGCACTCAGTATCCACCTTCACCGGCCTGCAGCCCACAGCTGTGTTCACTAGAGCAGCGGTCTGGGCTTCAAGGATGTAACAGAGCGTCAGCTCCAAGAGTCAAGGGAGGTCTGCCTATTATCACTCCGCAACCGTCAGCACTTAGAACAGAGACTGGCACAAAGCAGTGCTCAGTAAACAACTGTGAAATGAAGAAACGAATGAGTGATATGTGGAAATACAAGCATAAGTTCCCAGTCTTTTAAGAGACTTCATACTCAATTAATCTTACTAGATGATTTCTAAGAGAAGTTAAGGAGCATGGGGTATACACCTGCCACAGGCCACACGGATGCCAGGGACGTAGGTGGCAGGAATGAGATCTATTATGTTCAAGCCGACAGTAATTAGATCCCAGTTTTATGGTTCTCTATGAGGGAAAAAAAAAAAACCCAAGCAGGCAGTAATCCATCACAAATTTCTTCTCCTCTCATTTCATGTCTTCATTCCTCCTTTTGGAAGGTGTTTTTTTAAAGACATAAAAATAAACGAATGCCATGATGCCAAACTACATGAAGACGCACCCCTTGAGTTCGCAGCTTCATGTGCTTACTCCACCAAGCTGCCCACGACCCAGATGGCATCGGCCACATGCATGTCCACACCAAGGCCCAGTTGGCCTAGGTGCCTCCCTGTCTGCCCAATACCCAAGATGGGTATTTGAACCCATGCTCAGCATGTTGCTGGGCTGCGGAAGGCCCCAAGCAGAGCAGGCACCGCCAGCAGCAACACAGACCCCAGGCGAGTTCATGTTCCTCCTGCAGAGGAGAGGATCAGCTTTCACACTTAAACCTGACCCCTGAGTCTAGAGCTGCTGGACCAAGGCAGAGGATGGTCGTTGACTTCCTACCACCAGGGAGGAGTCACAAGCCAACATGGCACCCTATTGCCAGAGCTGACTCAAGTTAGGGGACTGGCAGGAGCCCACGGCGGCCTGCAGTAGGCTTCCTGGTTAAATGTATTCTCTATGGAGAAAGTAACGTGTCATAGGAATCATAGGAAGAAAACAAAAGGCGGCGTGTTGTTTGAGAGGTCTCTTCCCCAGGGTTCAGTTTAGAGATGAAGCTCTATCCTTGAGAAAATGTCTCCATCTAGCGTCACACATTGTACATGGACACGAGTCCTCATTCTCCAAAAAGAGATTCAGTTTTATTATAAATCTAGTGCTTAGTTTTCAAGATTAGGAAGGTGGAAATTACAGAGCTAGGCCCTGAAACACGAATTATCCTATTCTTCTTCATTATTGTTTAAATATAAATTTGACAATTGAGAGGCAGAAACTATAAACATTAATTCAAATATTAGATATTAACTTTACATTATTAAAATGTTTATTTCAGCTAAGCAAGGTGGCTCACAACTGTAATCCCAGCACTTTGGGAGGCTGAGGCAGGAGGATTGCTTGAGGCCAGAAGTTTGAGACCAGCCTATAACATAGTGAGACCTCATCTCTACAAAAAACATAAAAAATTGGCCAGGCATGGCGGTGCACACCTGTAGTCCCAGATACTTGGGAGGCTGAGGTGGAAGTCAAGGTTGCGGTGAGCCCAGGAAGTCAAGGTTGCGGTGAGCCGTGATTGTGTCACTGTACGCCAGCCTGGGAGACAGATTGAGACTTCCACTCAAAACAAGCAAACAACAACAACAAAAACCCCTTGATTTCACTGAATTCCAGATGAACAAAGTGACATAAAAATGCCTCCAGACCCGCGGGTTCGAGACCCGCCTGGGCAACTTGGCAAGCCCTCATCTCTACAATAAATCAAAAATTAGCCGGGCGTGGTAGCACACGCCTGTAGTTCCAGCTACTTGGAAGGCTGAGGCGGAAGGATCACTGGAGCCCAGCAGGTCGAGGCTGCAGTGGCCGGAAGAGGCCACTGCACTCCAGTCTGGGTGACAGAGTGAGACTCCAACTCAAAAAAGAAAAAAAATGCCTCCAGAAATTAAATGTATTTTTGACTTTCTCCTTCCCAACAACACCTCAAGATGCCGCACCGCAATGCCATCTGTACCTGACTTTGCCACTGGAGGGTGCTTGGTCTGCCAGGGTCCAGGCCTTGGCACAATGTGCCGAGGGTTGGCGGGAAACACTTGCGTTGCCTTTGGGCCGTGACACAACAAAACTGCCGCCGCAGCCGCCAGCCTGACACCCGACTTCCCTGAGGTTACAGCCTCTCAGTGGGGCCATCAACAGAACCGGGAAATCAGGAAATGGCGCTGTATTCACACGGCAGACAGGACACAGCAGAGGCAGTGAGTGAACCACACAACCCGCGACAACATGGATTTGTAAACACAGCAATATAATTTGGAAGGACAAAGATACAGAAGATTACTAACAACATCGTTATCCTCCATCAAATCAGACCCCACTAAAACTCCATAATGCGTGTCTCGGGGAATAGCCAAAAGCAGGGGTCCTCAAACTACGGGCCCGCGGGCCACATGCGGCCCGCCGCGGACATTTATCCGGCCCACGGGTGTTTTTGCCGCTGCCTGTCCTGCCTAGCAGCCGACTTGACTTGTCCGGCCTGCAGTGCGCATGTGTGGAATGTGCGTCCCACTCTCCGACTCCCCTCTTTCTCTCTGTCTCTCGACTCCTCCTCTCAGTCTCGGGCAGGGGTAAGTTTGTTGATTTAACTCTACTTGTTCTTCATTTTAAATATTGTATTTGTTCCCGTTTTGTTTTTTCACTTCAAAATAAGATATGTGCAGTGTGCATAGGAGTTTGTTCATAGTTTTTTTTTTAAACTATAGTCCGCCCCTCCAACGGTCTGAGGGAGAGTGAACTGGCCCCCTGTTTTAAACGTTTGAGGACCCCTGGCCAAAAGCATCTTTTCAAGGGCAAGGGGATGGGAGGAGGCATGGGATTCAGGCTGGTCCTCATGTCAGGCTGATAGGCAGGGGGGCAGGACCGGAGGAGGACACAGGTAACTGGAAGTCACTGTCAGTGTGTCAGTGACCATGCTGGGTAGGCTCATGGGTGTCTACTATATCAAGTAATTTAAAAAAAAATTAAAATGGAATGAAAGAGGCTTATGCATGGGCCAAAGATAAGTGCATGCCATGATTATCAGAAAGGTTCGTTGTGTATTCCGGGGCCACAGACAGAAGGGAGGATGTGGAATGAACGTGTTCATCTATGTAGGAGAGGGAGCTAGGCCTCTTTTCTCCATCCTCTGTCTTCATAAGCTTAACACAGGTGAGAAGAGAGATGAGATTTGCAAGGAAGTTCTGGCCACATCGTCCCAGCTCCAATCCCTCCCTCCCTTGCCCCCCTCACCTCCCAGGCTCCCCGTGTAAATTGGAGGACCATCATGTCGTATCCCTAAGGCATTTGGATTATACATTAACATCAGCAAAGCTGCCCTGCATCTGTTAGTTATTAACAATAAATTTTAACTAAAGTACAAAATCATTTTATGTCTCTTTTCACAGATGAGCAAAACAGATATTATCAGTTTACAAACTGATGTATAATTTGAAAAAGTCAAACTCAGTGGCTCACACCTGTAATTCCAGTACTTTGGGAGGGGGAGGTGAGAGGATTGCCTGAGCCCAGGGGTTTAAGACCAGTCTGGGGGCAACCTGACGAAATCTCATCTCTACAATAAAAATCAAAAAATTAGCTGGGCATGATGGCATGCACCTGTAGTCCCAGCTACAGGGTAGGGATTGCCTGAGCCCAGCTGGTGGAGACTTCGGGTGTCCGTGAGCATGCCACTGTACTCCAGCCTGGGCAACAGTGAGACCCTGACTCCAAAAATAAAGGGTATGTGTATCTTTCATCAATTGTTAATGTCTTTTAAATTGAGGTATTCATAAGTATTTAATTTCTGTAAATCAAAATAACTAAGCCTGAAAACATAACAGGCCTTTATGGGGAAAAAATGTATTTCTAAGACAAAAGTAAAGTGTTTTCTTCAGTTATTGAAACCACAATTACTTTTACACTAGGCCCATGGCTACACAGAATTACTAAGCTGCCATTTATAGGTACGTACCCCACCGAGCATGCTGCAGCCAAGCGCTAAAAATTTTATCCACTCAATTATGTTTTCATGAGGATCCAATTCTAAGAGAGCTTTGAATTTTTCTACTGGCAGGCATAGATTTTTCCACTTGTGCTTAAGATCCGCTAATTCCACGTATTGCATGTGGTTGCACTGTTTAGAAAACAGAGTATGACACAATTTATGTAAGTTGTTAAAGCCCATGAGACAATACAATGGCTTGAGAATACTTAGACATACCCCAAGTAACCCGCCCCATGGGGGAAAGGTGAGCTTTCGTGTTCAGGACAGTGAGTGGCATCAACCCCAGGGAGGGGCGGGCACACAGGGCAGCCCTGCTTTGTCATTGCATTATGGGAGGTACAGTGAATGGGAGGTGAAGGAGACCCCGGCCAGCTGGCTGGTGGCATTGACCCTCTATACCTGCTTGTGCAAAACTTTAAGGAGCCCTTGAGTCAGGCCTGTGTCTGTCTTCTGGGTGGCCACGGGCAATTCGAGTCTGTCCTTTATAGGAAGTGGCTCTCCTCTGGACAAAGCTGAAAAATATCTAATCACAGCAGACATCCTGAAGACACATCAACACACAAGAAGCACCTTATGCACGCAGTTTCTTAAATGACCCTAGGAAGCAACGGTGGTTCAGAGGGAGATCCCTCAAGTCCATTGACCCGGGCTCCCTCTGCTCAGTTCTCTGTCATCAGTTATCTGTCTGAAAAGGGGGGACAATGTGAGTCCCTGTCTTATGGCTCTGTGGTCTCACTGCCTTTTAAGGTGCTTGCCTTCAAGCCTCTCTGCATGTTCAACTCCAAGGCTGCCCAGGAACACGCAGGCCACAGATTTCTATGTTGGGAATGGCAGGTACTGCCCTCTCCCCACCCCTTCCACTTTTCCTGCCTAGTATTTTGCCTCTTACCGCTCCTTTCTGGGACATTGATATGGCTACTTATGTCAGGGGCAAGAGGAGACACAAAACCAGTCGGGGCAGTAAGTCAAGAAGGAGCAGGAAGGCCTTCCTGCTGGTTCTCTAGCAGGTTACTTTCATGTGCATCCGGGTTTTCTGTCCCCTTTCCTCCTAGGCCACCTCCTCTTCTTGGAATACCCTCCCCCTTTCCCTGGCCCCCGTCTCCACCTATGAGATCTTTCACAGACTGTCATCCTCTGTGCAACTTTCCTGACCCTTCGTTTCTGCCCTTACCAAGTTCCCCTAGCTCGAGCTACTTAAGAATATCTCTCCCTAACAGACTCTGTCCCGTGAGAGTGAGGATGGGTTTGAGCCTATTACATACACACTGCCTCATGATTAAGACCAGGGTTCTCTCTGAAACTCAAACATTGTTCTTGAAAGAAATTAGTAGCATGGAGCATTCAGAACGTTCTTGAGAAGGCTTTAAGAGGAAAGCTTGAAATCCTTGTCTCTAAGGTAACTTGTCTTAAAAAGTAAAGCACTTGTCTATAGAGTACAAATAAACTCGTGCAAATCCTGACTATTTTTTATTTAGGCGTGAATCATGCTTAACACCAGAGGACGGATATATATATCCCTGTCTGAAAATCCTGGCTCTGAAGATGGAGAAAAGGGCCAGGAGCCAAGGAGCACAAGGAAAAGGCAGAGAAGTGAACTGGATTCTCCTGAGAGCCACTGTAAGGTGCAAAGCCCAGGCAACATCTTGACTTTAGCCCTAGTGAAACTGATTTTGGATTTTTGGCTTCCAGAACTATAAGACTATATGTCTGTTGCTTTAAACCATCAACGTTTGTGGTAATTTGTGAAAGCAGCCAAAGGAAACTAATTTACCTTGGTTATATAGTTTAGAGACAGTCAGCAAAATCTGACATGTTGGTGACTAAAATATTTATTTTAAATTCACACACCTATACTGACTCTTATCATCCTCAAAGTAAGCGTTTACCCTTTGTCTGTTTACTGAAAAGGTGCAAAGAACTCTCCTATAAAATCAAAGTGATTTTAACCCTTCTGACATATGTTGACTTGTAACTTTAAGATTATGAATATCTGTTCTTGGAAAGGGTTAGAATGCTTGTGGCAAGAAACTGAGAAGGTGCATTTGCTGTAGGTTTAACTTAACGTTGGCAGTTTTGGGAAGGTGACTTCAGTATGATCTCAGGCATTCAGGTTCTAATAAACTTAACCAGTAAATACATGATTCTGGGAAGATGATCTGAGAACGAGGAACGTAGCTACGAGATTCCTCTTTGCAAAAATAATTTCACAAATAAAGTGATGGTAATAATGCGATTTTTAAAAAACGCAACGCGGAAACTTGTCCAATGCACCTGCTTTGTAAGTTTTAGTCCGTCTTCACATCACTCTTACACGTTTCTCTATAATAAGCATTTTGCAACCATTTCTGGTCAATACACTGAAATGGGTCCTAGATCGACACTGAGGTACAGATGTCACCAATGCGAAGGGGGAAACTCTTGCCTCTCTAAGGATGCTAAGCGTCGCGTGGGGCCCCGGTCCGGAAGGAGGACTCGCTGGGCCGGCCGCTCCCCGGGGCGCTTACCCCGCGGACCACCGCAGCACGTCGGTGGGCTGAGTGCGGATGGCAGCCTTGGTGAACTGCTTCAGGATGTCCGGCAGCTCCGGGGGGATGGGGATCTGCTGCGCGCAGAACATGGCGTCGGGAAGCGGCATCGCTCTGGCCGACGGGACCCGGGGAAGGGGGCTGCGGCGAAGAAGGTGGCCCGTCGGCTCGCGGCTCGGGGGAGCCCCACCGCGGCGGAGCCCCACCGCGGCGGAGCTCGAGGCCACGACCGCCCGCCCTCCCCCGGGGCTGGGGCTGGCTTCGCGGGGTCTCTTACCGGCTCCGATTCGGGCTCCTAGGGAAATGGGGGTCCAACCGCCCTCTAGGGACGCCCCAGGCAGGCTAGCTCGCGAGCGCCCGCCGCCCGCCGCGAAGGTTTACTCCGCGGTATCCAGGCAACCGGGACGCGCGCGGGCCCCGCCCCTTTCCGCCGCTCTCGCGCTCGCGCTCGGGCTGGGGCTGCGGGGGGCGGGGCGGTCGCCGGGCGTGTCCGGGCGGTGCTGCGCGTGCGCAGTCTGGCTCCGAAAAAGCTCGCGCCGCTCTCTGGTTGTCGAGTGGCGCGAGCTGAATGTTTCACTTAGAAATGGGCCTTCGGATCGACTCTCCGCAGCCGAAGGGGAGCGGCAGATTCACAAAAAGATGTCCTCGTCTGCTTGCTCTGGCTACGGGAGGCTGAGAAACGATGTGCCTCGGGTCCTCTAGGAAGGCAGCCTTGGAAATGATGGGGCCGATGGGCGGAGGCAGCACGAGCCCGCGGAAGGAGTCGCCTGCTCCTTTCTGCCTGGTTCTTCCTGCACGGACCTCGCAGCCTTCCCAGAGGGCTCGGGCATCATGCCTCTGCTCGTGAATGTTTCCTTGCCCACGCCGTACCTTAGTGGACCTCACTTCTTCAGACATGCCTTTAGAAGCCGCTTGCACAGTGGAGCAGTTTCCAGCTAAAACAAGATTCTACCCAACTTGTTTTCCTAAGATAGGGTGCTTGAGCCAATCTGACTAGCTCTAGGTGGAAACAAATCACGACTTCCGATAACATAGCTTGAGTTGAAGGGTAGAAGAAACTTCGATTCTGGCGGATGCTGACCAGGGTAGCATGCAAGATGTGAACCTTGGTTAGGGGGTAGACTGGCTGGTGTGAGATGTGAACCTTGGTTAGGGACATCCTGGCTGGGGCAAGGTGTGAACCTTGGTGAGAGGTATCCTGACTGGTGCAAGATATGATCCTTGGTGAGAGGGTATCCTGGCTGGTATGAGGTGCGAACCTTGATAAGGGGCATCCTGACTGGTATGAGGTGTGAACCTTGGTTAGAGGTTTCCTGGCTGGGACGAGGTGTAATCTCGGTTGGGGGTGTCCCGGCTGGCTGCTGCAGCTGCCCACGGCACCCACACTACATGGTTGAGACCCTGACCCACCTCCTCTTGCTCACCTCCGGACAGTGAGCTCTTTCCAGGAAGGGTCAATGGCAAGCACTCCTCCCTCAGGGGAACTCGGGAAGTGGCCGATTCTTATCTTCTCCCTGGGTCCTCACACCCACCAGATGGACACATACACACATTTCCAAATCAACAGCACTGGCAAAAACTGAAAACAGTCACTTTTATTTAAAGTTGATGATGAAATGGAAACAAGGAGTGTCATACTGTTGATAAGAGTGTTGATAGGAGTGTTAATTTGTACCTCTTGAAGGTAATTTGGCATTCTAAAAATTACTGATGACTTAGCAATATTACTTCTAGAAATTTATCCTATAGAAATACTATAAAACTTAATATAAACAGAAAATGTTTATTATAGCATATACTTAAATGAGTTAATTGTCTTTTTTTGTGTGTGTGTGTGAATTGTAGTCTCACTCTGTCGCCCAGACTGGAGTGCAGTGGCCGCTCCTGGCCACCGCAGCCTCAACCTGTTGGGCTTCTGCGATCCTTCTGCCTCAGCCTTCCAAATAGCCAGAATTACAGGCATGTGCTACCACACCCAGCTGAATTTTTGATTTATTGTAGAGATGAGGTCTCGCTGCCCAGGCAGGTCTTGAACCCACGGCCTCAGGCAATCCACTCACCTCAGCCTCCCAAAGGCGCGGGATTACAGGCTGAGCCTCGGAGCCCGGCTTAATTGTCTTTTGGAAAACTTAAATCATGGTCTATACAAAATGGAACACAATACAGCCAGAATAAAAAAGTTAGGCAGCTCTTTATGTACTGATATGAAAAGAAATAGAGAAATAGAGAGTAAGTACCCTGTGGAACAATCTGTGAAGTGTGACATCTTTTAACAGGATGAGTAGTTCTGTTTACCCATAGCACTATCTGGAAGCATACACCATTAATAGCAGTTACCTCTGGAGAATGTAACAGGGCTTTTGGGTTTTATTTGAGCCATGTATGCATAATTTTGATTCTGAATTCATCTTTTTTTTATCTACTCAGCAATGCTTGTTGAGAACTCTAAATATTTGGCAGGGAATTCTTCTGGGAATACAGTAATGATTCAGCTTTAAAAAATCTCCAAAGTTTACATTCAAGTGTGAAAAATATGCAAATATAAACAAGAAAAATGATATATTAAAAAGTACAAAAGCACTCAGCTTGTAATCCCAGCACTTTGGAAGGCCGAGGTGAGTGGATTGCCTGAGCCGTCGGGTTCGAGATCAACCTGGACAACTTAGCAAGACCTCGTCTCTACAATAAATAAGAAAGTAGCCGGGTGTGGTAGTGCATGCCTGTAGTTCTGGCTACTTGGGAGGCTGAGGTGGACGAATCACCAGAGCCCAGCAAGTCAACGCTGGGGTGGCCTACACTGGGGTGGCCATGAGTGTGCCACTGCACTCCAGCCTGGGTGACAGAATGAGACTCCAATTCAAAAAAAGAAAAAAAAGTACAAAAGCAAAAACTACAGCAGGAAGACAAGACAGGATGTTCCAGTCTTTGTAGGAAACCTCCCTGAGAATGACACTTCAGTAAAGACACTTTGGAATCAGCAACTTTAATCCATCCAACTGCTCACCGGTGGAGATGGGAAAGCTTGAGAGAAGAGCTTATTGGGGTAAAGAATCAGAAGTTTTGTTTTGGACCTAAGTTTGGGATGTCCTCATAGGCAGTTGCACGTGTCTGGGGGTAGAAAGAACAAGCACACGCAACCATATGTGTGTATCTGGGAGTGTTGGGCACACGGTTATCTTTAAGCCATGGGACTGAGTGAGACCCAAGTCAGCAGGTGTAGGTAGAACAAAGGTCCCAGACTGAGGCCTGGGCGTTGTAACAGTTGGGGGACAAGACCAAACCAGCAAAAGAAACTAGAAAGCAGAGTTCAGGCTGGTGAGAAGAAAGGAGAATGAGGAGTTTGGAAGGAGCCTGAATGAAGAACATCTGGGCATGGCAAACAGTAGGTGCAAAGGTCCCGAGGCCTGACCTGTTTCAGAAGCAGGAAGGATGCCTGAAGCAGGGCAAACACATGGGTGATGGGGTCAGAGAAGGGAAGAAAAGCTCACCATACGCCTGCCTGGTGTCAAGATTATCATGAACTTTCACATGAGTGTGGTGGTAATCCATTGGAGACTTCTGAGGACTGATGTGATCTGACTTAGCGTCAACAAGAGCTCGATTCAGTGTTGAAAGTGCATGGAAAAAGAAGAGCGCACAGGAACGGAGGGGCCAAGCTCAGGAGACACAGCAGTACTACAGGCCAGGGTAGGGGCAGTACAGGTGAGGCCTAGCAGCCGGGTTCCGGATTCCATTTGAAGAGAAGAGGTTTGCAGTCTGGATTCGGAGGGTGTGTGTGAGAGACAAGTGTCAGTGGCATTCTCAACACTTTGGAATCAGCAACTTTAATCCATCCAACTGCTCACCACTGGAGATGGGAAAGCTTGAGAGAAGGGTTTGTTTGGGGTAAGGCATCACAAGTTTTGTTTTGGACCTAAGTTTGGGATGGCTGTAAGATGTCCTCATAGGCAGTTGCACTTATGTGTCTGGGGTGTAGGGAAGAAAGAACAAGCACATGCACACATGTGTGTGTATATCTGGGAGTGTCAGGCACATGGATATCTTTAAGCCATGGGACTGAGTGAGATCCAAGTCAGCAGGTGTAGGTAGAACAGACTGAGCCCTCGGCATTGTAACAGTTGGGAGAAAGACAAAACCAGCAAAAGAAGTTAGAAAGCAGAGTCCAGGCTGGTGGGAAGGAGAATGCAGTGTTTGTGCAGCCAAGGAAAACGGTTTCACTGAAGAGAGCAATCAGCCTTGTCAGATGAGACATGAAAGTTGAGACCTGAGAGTTAACCACAACTTTTAGCGGTGGTCATTGGTGAACTTACCAAGAGCAATACCAGCAAAATACAGCATCCCAAATCCAAAGCCCAAAATACCCCCCAAACCTGAAACTTTTTGAGCACATCATGCTCAAATGAAATGCTCACTAGAACATTTCAGATTTGGGATGCTCAACCAGAAAGTGTAATGCGAATATTCCAAAAATCTGAAACACTTCTGGTTCCAAGCATTTCAGATAAGGGACACTCAACTTGTAATGGAGAGTAAGGACCCAGCTGGAACACAACAGAAGAGAATGGGAGAAGAAACACTGGCAGTTGAAGGAGATGGGAGGGTGGGGGTTGGGGAGAGAAGGCTGGGACTGCAGAGAAGTACGCTGGGCAGAGCACATGCTGTCTACTAAGCGGTGGGCCGGCCCTCGAGTCACACCAGGGTTCAGGTACCTCATCCCGCAGTCTGTGTCAAGGGTAGCCTGCATAGCTATGGCATGGCACTGCAAACATGGCTCTAGAGGGAGGCTGGATTAACTAGCAAGCCCGTGGGCACAGGGGCAGGTCAGAGGGTGAGTGTGATGGCGTGAACTCCTGTAAGTTCTCTTCTGACTGCTGCTGTCATCTTAGTGAAAGAAGAATAAGTTCAAGTCATCAGTCAGAAGCAAGTGAAGAAGAGGTAGTGGCACTTTAAGGAAAGAGAAAGTATGACAGAGTCCCTTAAGAGAGCCTGTATGAACAAAGGCTGTTTTAAAGTTGAGACGTAATTGACATACACTGCACAAATTGAAAGCATATAATTTGAATACAAATGCATGCCAAGCCAGAACCACATTGACGCCCCCTTGAAATCCCTCGAGTCCCTCCCCTCTAGTGCCCACTGACCTTTCTATAGATTTCTGTAGATTACCTCACATTATCGAGAGGTGAAATCATACAGTGCTTTTGTGGTCTACTTCACACAGCATGATTCTTTTGAGAAGTGCTCATGCTGTGCATCAATACAGAATTCCATTCTATTGTCACGCCCTACCCTTCCGCATGGATCACCACGATGCATTCTTCCCTTCGCCTCTTGAGGGGCATGTGGACTGCTTCAGCTTTGGGCTACTACAAAACAAAGCTGCCAAGAACTCTCAGGGACAGGTCTTCTGAGTGACATAAGCTTTCTTTCCTCTTGGCAGCTAGGAATGTTAAAGACGTATGAAATTACCAAACTATTTTCCAAGGTAGCTGTGCCACTTTACCTTCCCTCCAGCAGAATCTAAGAGTTACAGTTCCTCCACACCCTCACATGGGATGGCATGTTTAATCGTAGCTATTCTAACAGTAAAATATGGTGGTATCTCACTGTGGCTTTATTTTGCATTTTCTAGTGATAAAGTGTGCTGGCCATCTCATGTACTTGTCTATATATCCTCCTTAGTGAGGTGTCTGTTTTAAATATGTTGCCAATTTTTTTTTTTTTTTTTGAGTTGGAGTCTCACTCTGTCGCCCAGCCTCGACCTGCTGGGCTCCGGCGATCCTTCCACCTCAGCCTTCCAAGTAGCCGGAATTACAGGCATGCGCTACCACACCCGGCTGATTTTTTGATTTATTGTAGAGATGAGGTCTCGCTGCCCAGGTGGGTCTCGAACCCGCGGGCTCAGGCAATCCACTCACCTCAGCCTCCCAAAGGTGTGGGATTACAGGCTGAGCCACCGAGCCCGACAAAACTTGCCAATTTTTAAAATGGCCAAGTGGGTTTACCTATTATTTGGTTTTGGGACCTCTTTACATACTCTAGATACATATTCTGTGTCAGAAATGTTTTGCATATATTTTCTGCCATTTGTGGCTCATATTTTTGTTCTCTTTAATAGTATCCTTCAAGGAGAAGTTTTCAATTTTGATAAAGTTTAGTAGCATTTTTCTTCACAGATTATGCTTTTGGTTGTATCCAAGAAATCTTTGCCAAACCCAAGGCTCAATATGTTCTCCTTTGTTTTCTTCTAGAAATTATACAGTTTTGGGTTTTAGATTTAGGACTACAGTAAGTTCCCTGTATCAGAGGTCCCCAAGCTCCAGGCCACGGACCAGTACCAGGCCGTGGCCTATTAGGAATGGGGCTGCACAGGAGGTGAGTGGCTGGTGAGCAGAGCTCTGCCTTCTGTCACATCAGCAATGGTGTTAGATTCTCATAGGAGTGCAAACCCTACTTGCAAGGGATCTAGGTTACATGCTCCTTATAAGAATCTAATGCCTGATAATCCCCAACCTTGCCAGTCTGTGGAAAAATTGTCTTCCATAAAGCTGGTCCCTGATGCCAAAAAGGTTGGGGACTGCTGCCCTACACGTATGAACCTTCAAGTTACAAACTTTTAATGTACATTTGTTTTTTAATGTGTTATTTCTCTCCAACAGGTGTCAGTATAGCCTGCTGAATAAATTGTGTTCGTTGGGTACCCTAGGCTAACTTCGATGCACTTAAAAACAATTAGATTTATAAATGCACTCTTGGAACAGAACACGTTCATATGTTGGGGACTTCCCGCGTAATCCATTTTAAGTTTAATTTTGATCTGATGTCCAATTATCCTAGCTCCATTTTTTTGGACCTCAGTCAAAAGCCAGCTGTCCACTGTTGAACCACATACATATGGTTCTATTTCTGGACTCTCTGCTGCATCAGACCAATGGACAGCCAGCAGAAGGGACTGACCTATGGGCTAAGGACAAATGAGTGAATGGATGGAGTTGCTGGGTCTGAAACTTCTCCTCACTGGTTATGTCCTAAAGAAGAGTTACTGGACAAGCATGGAGAAGCAAAAAAGCTCAGGCACTGTTACCTATGAAAAGGAAAAAGTATCAAAAAGATGATGATTAAGCAATGTAACATGGTGCAAAAATGGCCCTCCACCTAGGGTTTACTTATGTACAGTTTGTGAGAGAAATATGGGATTGAGCAGAACTAGACTTCAGGAGGAATGGGGGAGGGGGGATATGCCCATGGATGCAACAGTAACCGAGAGAGTAGCTGGGTCATGACTCTCCCAGGTGAATCCTTTCTGTGTTCCCCATGGCATCTTATTCATACCTCTATAATAGATTCTTTTGCCCGTGTTTCTGTTCTTTTCCACTGGGTTCCCTGATGCAGATATCACATCTCATTCACCTGCAGTACTAAGTACAGTGCCAGTAACAAAACAGACATCAAAATGAAAACTGGGAAGGAGGGAAATGTTACCTCCTCAGCCCCTTGATACATCGTTCTCCTTATCACTCTCTGCAACAAGAAGAGCTGCAAACTGCAGACTAGAAGAAGGGAGATCAATGGTCAGTTTCTGAACTTTCCCATGTAATTTCCTTTGCTAAAAAAGTTTCAACTGCACACATCAGAGATGTCTATAGCTCAAACAGCATTTCCTCTAATCCTGCTTTTAAAATAAACAAAATAGCGCATGCTTGTAGTTCTGGCTACTTGGAAGGCTGAGGCGGAAGGATCGCCGGAGCCCAGCAGGTCGAGGCTGTGGTGGCCGGGAGCGGCCACTGCACTCCAGTCTGGGTGACAGAGTGAGACTCCAACTCAAAAAAAAAAATAATAATAAAATAAAATAAACAAAAATGCACTTGATTGAGGAAAAAATTGTGGCAAAAAATTCAAACCTAGGAACAAAAGAATTAGAAACAGTCTCTCAAGCAAAAGGATCTGGTCACTCAGGGTACTTACAAGGGGAAAAAAATCACTGGTAATTCTTCCCTTTGTCTCTGGTTCACAAGGTTAACCAGTAAAATGGATCTGATTGGTTTTAGTCTATCAAGGTATCCAACTAGAAGAGACAAACAACCCTGGTGAAGCTCTGACTTTCGGATCTTGTAGCAGAAGTGGGTTGTATCTTGCTATGTACTAAGGCACAAGATGAGGGGCTCTTCCCAGGGAGGTCAGTCTATGGTCAAAGTTGGGGAGACAGAAAGGAGGTGATGTGTCTTCTGCAAGTATACTTTCTAACTTCAAATAAAAGGAATGAGCCATAATCACATTTCTTTTGAGTTATCTTTCTTACCCATTGTGTTACAAATATCTGGAGTATCTACCTATGCTGACTAATAATGCACATTTCTGTAATCTTAAAGCAGTCTTGTAACAAGACAAAAACAAACCAAAAAACTAGGCTACAACTAACATTTACTTTATTCAATTTTGTTCTCTCAACTTAGAAGGCAACAAATGACCACATAAAAAGAGAGCATTTTAGAATATATACACATATAATTGGTCTGAGTATCTAAGGTATTTGCTTTAATAGAAAACTGACACCCCTAGAAAACTGACACCCCAAATAACTAAGTTAGCTTCTATAAACTATTTACCTTCTATAACAGTTACTCCTGGCCTCTAAAATTACATTTTCTTTTAAGGTACTGCGTAACTTTCATGACTACAAAATGAGGCACTCATACAAAATAGACAGGAATGAAAACATACACATACTGTCTTATCTTTATGTTATATTAATGCCACAGATACTGTCAAGGATTATTTGAAAGAAGCCCTTATTCATAATGGCTGTTTAAAAAAATAACACAGGGCAGTCATCGGCTGAAAAAACATCTGACTGAGGGGACAAATTAAGTAGGTAAAAACAAGACAGCTTAATCAAGGAAATGAGAAATCACAAGAGGCTTTTCATAACACTTAGTTGTAAGACTTTTAGTTCAATCTTGGCTGCTAAATAATTAACATTCTGAAGGTGTATTTTAAACATAGCCTTTTAATTTCACAACGTAAAAAACTTTTCACAGTAAGTAGAGCTTAGAATACTCAATCCTGAAAATGAATATAAGCAGCTAACCTGCAGAGTTGCAAAAAATGCCAGTGTTCTTATAATGGCACTACGATTTCCTGTATGTGTGTGCATGTACAAACGTAATATAATGAAGCAATGTCCAGTGTTTTTGTTCTGTTTTAAAAAGTCATCAATCCAACCTAAATTCAAGAATTACACTTTAATAATAGCATTTTGCCAATACAGAAATGACATATCTAGGTTCAAATCATGAAGGAAAGTTCTATTACTTGAATAAGGGAAAGAAAAAACACAAGACAAGAATCCACAGTAATAACAGTTATATTAAATGTTGAAATAAAAATTCTTTTTGTTTACATCTGGAATTGAGATGTACCACCTCCATTGTTTCTCCAGTGAACTAACAGAAAGAGAAAAAATCACCTAAATACAAGGAGCTTTTTAAGGCTATACACAAACTTCACATTGGCATTTTTCTTCAGTTTTCAACTCAACTATTAGTACTTAATAATTAAAACTCAAACATAATTTGCTAATAATGAACAACTGCACTTCATACTATGACCATTTGATAACTGGTCATATAAAACTAACCCCAAATGTTGATTTGTCTTCAATTTATAAATAATAAAAACAAAGCAAAAAGGTCTTCTTTCCTAGTAAACTTTCTTGAAAGACTATTTTAGCCCAATGTAAAATGAAGCAAAACTACACTATGATTAAAAACAAAAAATTCTAAGTGAAGAAGGGTAGCAACACTAGCTAGCACTTTCTGAATGATGGGTTTAATATATTTAAAAGACTATTGGTTAATAATAAAACCTGGATGCAACCCAAGCAAATATGATACCAGAAAATGCTTTCCTTATGAATGTATTTATTTTACTGAAAACAACAGGACTAAGCACAACTGAAAAACCAGGGAGGAATTCTTAAGTAAGACCATATAAGTTATCTGCCAGTGAAATGGGAGCAATTTTTTGGCCATTCACATTGTTTTTTACAAAACATTTGATAAGATTCATTTAAAATTCTGTATGATTAACAATTTTTAACCTTTTGTAGTATCTGCCTAGATCTCTTTGTTAAAACAGATGTATCCCAATGACTTTATATCAAGATCTACAAATTCTTTGAAAAATTAAAAAAGAAGCCTAAGTTAATATAATCAAGGTATATGACCAATTCAATAGTATTTTTCTCCCAAAGAGAACAATCTATATAGATGTACACCATGACAGGTGGCATTATGTTTTAAAATGCTAATTTTTTATAGTTACACTAGAGTTCTTCTGAGTAGGTAGGCCTAGCAAAGCCCTTAGTTCAAAACAAGAGAAAGGACTGCTCCAAAGTGCCAAAGAGTGTAACACTGAATCCTATGTCAAGCTTTTTTTTTTTTTGATACTGATGTTTTTTAAAAAATATATTTTAAAATATCTGCTTACCACTTAGGGAAAAATTGTTAAAATATAAAACAACCAGAATACGTTGCTCTTGAGTTTGATAGCTTATGTTTGGCTGACTTTCATATTTTAAAAACCCTCAGGTTTTAGTCTATGGATTTTAATACTATATGAAAATTATTGTATAGTTTCTGAAAACTTATGCTGTGCACTTTCTATGAGAACTTCTAAATTATCATTTAAAAATCAAGCACTACCCTTACAATATACCATTACTATTAAATACTTGGATCAAGTACCGAATCCATTCTATTTCTCTAACCTTCTAACTTGAAGCTTTGGTTACAAAGACAAATCAAATGTGTATGGGTTCAGTTCTCTAAGATTTTACAGAATACTTCCAATGAAATACATTCCTATGTTAAAAGGCCAGCTCAGCCAGCTTCCTTCTGGACAGATAAAATTGAGTTGATTTTATTTTATTCTGTAAACAAAAAAGCTTTGGAAACTTTGGGATTCACTCATGAAAAAGCAGGAGATATGTACTCCCTAATCCTCACTCAATGGTGTACTAACCAGCAAGACTAGATATTCTAACCAGGCTTCTCTCAGGCTGTCAATCTAAGACACACCCGTATCCACACTTCACAAGCATCTCAGAATGTCCTAAATCCAGTGAGATGCAGTATGGTTGGTGATGTTATTCTGAAAGATTTATTATCTTGCATGACTTTTAGCCACTGCTACCAAAAAGAAATAGCTGTGTGTGGAAAAGGAGGGTGGAGTGGGGGGAACTAACGAAAGTCTTCATTTGGACTTTTCCCTTACTTCTAAGTAAAGACATGCCCCTAACAAGCACAGAAACCCAACTCCCAATGCTGATCACTAGGAATATTAAATTATCAAAATTAAAAATAATTGCCTCACCTAGCACAAGATACTATACAATATTACAAACACAGACACATGAAAAAAATCAGGCAGTAGAAAATGTACAACAGCTTTGGTGTTATACAAAATAACTTCCACAAAGGACTGACAGTGAAGCACACAGTTCATGTTTTCTTACCACAGACACTCCACTGCTGATTTCTACTTGCTTCCTTTTCCATTCTCAGTAAGGTCTGACCAGCCAAGAGACAGAATGTACAGTTCCCTGGGGAGAGCTGCTAGGAACGCCATGCACTGCACTCACAAGACGGCACTGCAAAGTCTTGCCTGTGCACTACTGCTCTGTGGCACGTTTCCTGTCGAGATCACAGCAGGTTCAAAATAAAGTGACAACTAGATTTAATAAATTAATATACATTTGTTTAAAGATGTACAATGCACATTCTGTTTAATCCAAGGTTTTGGGGTATCAAGGAACTTCTATTTACACATATACAGATCTCAGACAGCAGTGATGTCAGAAGACGCAGGGAAAGCAGTAGAGCCTACACCGCTGCTCCCTGGATGCCGAGAACACAAACCAAAGACATTTAACTTAAAAGCAGCGCTGAGAGATCACTGGGGAAAGTCTCTGAAGAGAGAAGTCCACAAAAAAGGACACGTAAAGGCAAGGGGAAGGTCAAGGAGTTGAGACAACCACTTTATTCTTGGGATGACTGTGGAGGCGGAGAAGATGTGCCTTGTTTGCCAGATTTCCGTTCATAGTTCACGAGGCGCTGCCCCACAAGGTATCTAGGTTGTAAAAACAGGGTGGTTACTCTCTTGTACAAGCTTACAGAGTAAAACACGTTTCCTAAGAATAGCCAGTGATGTATTTTTTAATAGTCAGATCTTACTCCTACTCAAAACCTGTCAGTGGTTAGGTAGGTGGATGGAAGGGGAGTCTAGAAGGAACACCTGCAAAGGCAGTTAGGTGCCTTCCCGGTAGGTCTGGATCTGCAGCAAGACACAGGAGCAGCAAAGGGCAGCAGACCTAGGAGGTTGTGCAACAGAGATGTGCATCAGATAATGGGTTAGGGGTTCTCATAAACTCAGGCACTTGGGGGCCAGGGGGGTCATAGTAAATTTAGGTGGGAGATTTATCTATTAAGGTTCAGATTTTATAAAACAGCTTAGTGGACAGATCTGAGGAGACAGACTCAAAACATGACCATCAGAAAGCTGGGAAGGAACAAAAGTAAGAATTGAAAAGCTGTAGTTCTAGAAAAAAAAGGAGAAATCAATGGACAGATTTTAGTGAGGTCAAAAGGAAGATGGCCGGCAGTGAGTGTACACAACAGCAGTTAGGAGGTGATGCTCTGAGAACAGAACAAAATGTGCTGCTCATATATGTGATAACAGGGAGGAGGCAATGGCAAAGGCTGTAGTGACAGGGAAGTGACCAGAGAGCCTCTCCAGGGAGATGGACATCTCCAGTGACAGGGAAGGGCAGGAGCTGTGGAGAAGGAGGCTCATTGAAGATCTGTAGGCAGATGGCTGGAGGCAGACTCCCAGCGACAGCAGTAACGAAAGCAGGATAGCCACTAGCTATAGAGGCTGGGCACAAGTATGCATGGGCACTTGTTTGGGGCACTGCAGACCAAGGAGTGTGTCAGGAAAAGCTTATGCAGCTGAAGTGAGGAGACTGAGGGGAAGGAAGCCTGCACAGAACAGTGACACAAGACCAACAGGCCCATGCCACGTGACTACAGCAAGGCAGAGAAGGCACGTGAAGCCCTGGGGACAAAGGCTTGGCATGCGTGTAGGGCTCAACATGATGCCTCTTCTTTTTCCTCATTACCTTCCCCACCTGACTCTCAGCCATCACTGTTCTGTACATGCACACAGGCCCCAGGAGACATTCTGGCGGTTTATGTCTAGTGATTCAACATGTCACTTTTTTAAAAAGTGCACTGGTCCCACTGCCTCTTTATCCAGGTTCCCTGTTTTATCCCTTTTCTTCTGTCCCACCAGTTCTTCTCCTGAAGTCAATCATTCCATCTCCACTGTGTCCCAACCAGTGTTTTGTTTTTTGTTTTTTAAACTGTGAGGATTTTGTAAATGTTTTAAACTGTGATAACTGAGCAATATCTAATAAAATACGTACAGCACTATCTGGCACACAATAATCGCCTAACACATCAAGATACGCTAAGAATTTGGTCAGCGTGTGTCAATGACAAAGCAAGTGAAAAAAAAGTATTTAGACAAAAGCAATGTTAATTAGCTTGCTCAAATACAAAAAGTAGCTCAGTGGCAGGGAAAGGAGACTCTAGCCTGACTCTCTTAGGCCACCACCCTTTCTCATGCCCCAAGCCCACCCCCACCCCAAACACACACACTCAGCAACTCCTACAAATCGAGTGCTGTGCTAAAGTATATATTCAATGGCAGACAAGACATGCACATGAAGAAAAAGATGGGTAAACGAGAAGAGTACACTGGGCCACAGGAGAAAACAGAAAATAAAGAATGAGAAATGCTAAGAGGCAGAGGCAAAGCTGGTAAGGGCAGGAGTATAGACAGGCAGGTGCCGAGAGCAGGAAGAAAGCTCCTGAGGACCTGTCTTATCCATCACTCTGTCTGTGATACTTATTGCTCTGCCAAAGCAGGCCAAGTGATAAAGCTGACTCTCATCACTGAGAGTGCCCTTCTCCTCTCATCAGCTGACAGTCCTCTGTACTCTGACTACCTAAGTGTATTTGGATCTTTTAACGTCAGTAAGTCTTTAAGAAGTCTGAATGCTTTCAATTTTATTTTTTTATTATTATTATTAATATTATTTGAGTTGGAGTCTCACTCTGTCGCCTAGGCTGGAGTGCAGTGGAATGCTCGTGGCCATTGCAGCCTCAACCTGCTGGACTCAGGCGATCCTTCTGCCTCAGCCTTCCAAATAGCTTGAACTACAGGTGTGTACTACCATGCCCGGCTTATTTTTTTTATTTATTGTAGAGACGAGGTATCACCAAGTTGCCCAGGTTGGTCTTAAGACCCTGAGTTCAGTCAATCCTCTCACCTCGACCTCCCAAAGTGCTGGGATTACAGGCTTGAGCCACCATGGCTGGTCTGAATTTTATTCTTAAAAATATTACTCTTAAGGGTCCTCAGAGTAAATAAGGTGGCCATGTAATCTGTTGGGGAAATTTGGACATGCACAAGTAAAAGGGGACACTGTTAATAATGACACAAAGGCAGCAGCTGTATGAGGTTCTCCCAGGCATGGGATGGATAATTGTAAACTTACTTTCTTTGCTAGACAGATGATTCAGCCTTCAGTTAAGACACGGAAGGCTAAATGTTATCCCAGGAAGGTGTTTTCCTTGGCTGTCCTCAAGCTGAGATCAAGTGGCAGTTTTTAACGATTTCTTCAAGACAGCCCCACAACACTGTGCAGTAACCTCAGAGCCTCTCTGTGCAATGCTCAGAGCATGTAGATGAACCCACATGAGCAAGTAGGGTGTGTGTAGGCGCTGCTCGTTCCTAATGTTGACTTCTTATTTCTACCTAAAACTATTTCATATATTGTCAAACTAAAACATGTGAAAATAGACTGAAAATTTACTTAGAACAGGCATTAAAAAGTTTTCCTCCCCAAACCAGCTTCTCCCAGTCTTTCCCAGCTCCATAAATGACAACTCTGTGTTCCCTAATGCTCAGCCAGTCACATCCTTGGTTCCGCTCTCCTGCACCTCTCACGTCTACTCTGCCAGCACCTCCTGCACACATTAGACACAAAAATTAAGAAATGAAAACACCTTAACAAGAGCAGCTAGATGAATGGAACTCCAGACTTACTTGTCATTTTTAATATGTTCATAAAGGCGCTTAAACTGGCGGACCTGGAAGGACAGGATCCCCATCAATACCACAACCATCAGTAAAAATGGATAAATCCGCCGATGGACTAAGTTTTGCATTTCTGCAGTAACACCTGTAAACCACAGAAGGAAAAGGTTACATGTATGTGAGATAACAGTGGCATGAATTATGGCCTTTCCCTGAGGAGAATGGACTGGGGTGCAGTAGTGCAGGCTTTCAAGACGAGTCTTCTAAGTCCCAAGTCTGCCAGCATTCTACAATCTGTGAGGGCCACAAGCCCTTTCTGACACCCATTTTTCTCCTCTGTAAAACAGGGGAGCTAGATTCGATAGATGATTACAAAGGTCCCTTCCAGCTCTAACAGTCTGGACTCTCATTTCCACAAGGACTGTTGTCATTTGTACACTTCAACTGCATGACAGTTTCAAGAGAAAAATAAATAAAACTGCTTATATAATGAAAAACATCCTCTAAGGTTTAGAGCACACAAACATTTGTTTTTCTAATATTTAACTTGAGTTTTAACTCTTCCTTGGTAGGCAAGGGTGGGGGAGGGTTAAAATCAGAGGAAGTATTTACAAAAAATTAAAAGTTAAAAGCCTAAACCGAATGACTCCAAACACCATAACAGTGTGCTGTGGCAGAAAGAACATGCACACTGAGGTTGAGGCTGGAGTCTGAATCCTGCTCTTACTCCTTAACAGCTAGACTCTGGGCAGAAGTCTCTGTCTCTAAGAACCTGTTTCTTCATAACAGAATTATGTGAAGCATCTAAATAAGGCAAAAATATGCTAAAACTTTTCATTGATCACCCTTCTTCCCTTCTAACATCTTTCCAACAAAGCTCACAATAAATTTTTTTTTTAAATATTTAAAAGTTTTGGTTTGGAAATCCAAACAGTAATTCTCAAGTCTATATACAATTAATGAGCAGAATGTGATGTTAATAAGTAGTGTATTAATATTTTAAAAAGACAATAGGACATTCCTACTATAGCCAAAACAGTACATTTTTTTAAAAAAAGGTCATTCTCAAGAGTTAAAATGATTCATTTTAATGAAGTGTTCTATCAACTAGTAATGGGCTTTGAAATATATTTTTGTATGTAAACTTAAATGCAGTAAGTTTGATACCTGACAGTCACAATTCAAACCAAATAAAAGCCTTGAAGTTTCTACAGAGAAGGAACCAGAAAGCAGTGCCATGTATTCCTCCTGTTCCCTCAACTTAACTGTTTCCCGTTTCCCATGCTATCCTGCAGAGTATGGGACACTCTGCTTATTCTTCCTCTATACAAACCGGTATTTAGCTTGCTTTCTGACTATCTTTTTAGAGATGAAGTCTTGCTCTGTTTTTTTCTATTTTTAGAGGCAGAGCCTCACTCTGTTGCCTAGGCTGCATGATACAGTGGCATGATAATAGTTCTCTTCAGCCTTGAACTCCTAGACTCAAGAAATCTTTCCCCCTCAGGTTCCCAAGTAGCTGGGACTACAGGTGTGTGCCTGTAGTCTTTACTTTTTTGTAGAGATGGGGTATCACTATGTTGCCCAGGCTGGTCTTGAACTCCTGGGCTCAAGCAATCCTCCTGCTTTGGCCTCCCAACGTGCTAAGATTTCAGGCTCGAGCCAACGTGCCCAGCTATCTGGCTAATATCTTTATTCACTGAGAAGCAGTCAGATTCTTAGACATCAAGCCAGTAGCTACCTTGAAGAGTAAAGAAGGGCACACACAAAGGGGACTTCTAAAAGGCTGGTAAGACATGGTAAGATTGCACACTTGTTTGCATGTTTCACTTCAATACAAAGTTTGGTTGTGTTTCTTCTTTAAACCCTTTTCTTGTGGTTAAAAAGGAAAGGACATTTCTGACAGAAAGGTAAGAGACATGAAAGGGTGCAGAGAGATGTGGGGAGAAGAGGAAATGGCATGTGTTTGAGAAGAGGCCATTCTGTGGTTGTTTAACCAAAACTCTGAGAATACAACATGAAGTGATGTCAAACTGAAGCCTGGATAAAACCAAGAGAAGAAGCCTTGTAAACTATGCCAAGAAGTTGGATTGTATTAAAGGCCACAGAGACACCAATGAAAAATGTTCACCAAAGAGGTACAATGAGAATCACTCTTTTGAAAGGACATTGTGGCCAATGTGGAGAATGAATTAGTGGTGGTAGTAGATTCAAAGCTGGGAAACCAGATAGGAGGCTGCTGAAGTTAACATGTGAGAGGACTGCCTCAACAAATGCCAGGAGCAAAGGTACCAGAGAAGAGAAACCAGATTCCGAAGGCAAGTCAGTGGGACTTGGAAACAACAGATATGGAAAACAGCATAAAGTGACATGGATAACCTTCAAGGTTCCTAACTTCCAGTGTGTTGGATGGTAACACTGTTCACTAAGAGGGGATTGAGAAGGACTTGGAAGGGAAAACTAAGGGAAAACTTAGCACTTATAATTTTGAAAATACGCTAGGCAAAGGCCCTGAAAGGATTCTTCAGTACACAACAAGATAGCGTCTTTCCAGTTATTCACGTGTCACACATTAGCATCTCCTCTTTGGTTTTCCTTTTACACTAAATAATTTTTTTAAATTAACTATAACAACACTTTTACCTAATTTTGTAAGTACAAATCTCAGCACTTCTTATTAGGAGAAGACAGTTTGAAGGAAATCTGATACTATTTTGCAGGACATATACATTTCAATACATTATTGCCTGCCTAGAAAAAAGAAGCTGTATCAAAGAAATTTATAATCAATCCTTCTAATCTTATCCTGAGTAGTCAGATTTAAGAAAAGTCATACTTTGAAATCAGTTTTAGCTGGATTTACATTGACAAAGCATCTAGAGTCAGACAGTCCTTGCTAGTGGAAGTGATAAGAATGTCCATAAAAATGCTCTTTCAAGACTCTAAAACCAGCATTACTTACCTAGCAAAGGAACAACACCAGAAGCTATGACATAAGGTACACACAGGGAAAGCAAAAGCACAGAGATCACTGGAGCTGCCAGTTTACGAATGATATAGTGAAGGTCAATGTTCCGGATGCCATTTGCATAAACCTGAAACATTGAAAAAACAAACAAACAAATAATTTAGAACAAAGATACAAAATAAATTCCTCCAGGTTAATAGAGCAATCTCTACTGAATCCAAGCTACAATGAACTGAATCCACCAACCCCAAAGAATTCAAACTGGTTATTTTTTCCAAAATCAAGGCAAATTCTGGAACACAAACATAAACATGGTGCCCACAAGTTTCTAAAGAAATGCATTTACCCACTAACACTTTGCAGCTAGCTCTGCTAAGTTGTTAGATAAGACACTAACCTAGAATAATTTATCCTATCTTTGTACCACACAATACCAGACAATATTCAGTAATTAGTTGAAGACTAAATAACTTAAAGGAACTTCACACATCTTATATAAGTGTGACCTGTGTTATTTCTTAAGACTGCATTCATTTTATCTGAGTATGACAAGAAAACGCTGTAAATGGGAAACATGTTTCTGAAAAGCCTGTATAAATCAAATTTTAGCAAATCCAAAGGTATTTTATGTAAAAACTTAGTATGAAATAATTCTTAGTGCATATTAAAAAGAAAATCCAAATATTTCTGGAACATTTCCATCACCTTATCCAGAAAATTCTACATAGTACTGCAGAGGAAAGAATGGGCGGAAAACCTTGGGAATGAAAAATATGGATGGAGTATAAGAGGGTCAAGGCAGAAGCGCTGTTCTCTTCCCCTCTTGTCTCAACCACAGCACTAAAGACTCTCCTGGCCCAGTCAACTGACGTAGTGTGCCTCAGTCCCATCACTCGGCATCTGAATGGTAAACAGCTTAACCCTCCAAAGGCATGTTTCCATTCCCCAAAACACAGTCAACCCAAATGCATTTCAATGAAGCAAGGCATCCCAGTGTTTCTCAACCAATCCCAACCTTTTACTTAAATTTACAAACACACACACACGCGCGCGCGCGCACACACACACACATGCGCGCACACACACATATGAGAAAATATCCTATTAGAGAGCAAACTATTTTAAAAGGTCAATGATGTTTCATAGCTCCCAGCTGTGAATAAACCCCAATCTTCACACTCCCTTGCAAGGGCTGGAGCCACCTGGAGACTAGAGTGATCTGGACCACGCTCTGATCCTAAAGGGATATATAGCCAGGAACCCCACCCCCCACCCCCCAATCCATCACACTTCAGAATTAGCTGGTACTTAGAGATACAGACAGACACACAGCGGTCTCCTGGCTTTCCTCACCCCTGCTCCTAAGAATCAAAATCTTGAGGTTGTGGCATTTTTTAAACTGATTTTCTTGTGCACAGTGTGCTGAGAACTACTGCCTATACTTCTCATACGTCAAAAGGAGACGCTCCTTTACTGCTGCAGAACTGAAATAGTTTATTTATCTGGCACTGGTCTAGGGATAAAAGGGGTGCCCACAAACACATTTTCTGGATAACTAAAGCTTAAAGAAGAAAGTATCAAAATCTGTTATGTTGGCTATTTTGAATAGAAATTTTCCTAAAATGAATTACCACATTTCCTAGTCTTATTATCAGAGTACTCGAGCACAATCTGCCTTTTTCAAGATTATCACAACAACCATATTATCTGATAGTTCCAGAATAATAGTGTTAAGTACTATGTAGCTAGATTATTCCTAAACAGCTCCACTTTCATACTATTATTCCCCCTGTTTCTTCTATTTATTACCTCAAGCAATAACCTTTCTTCCCCTAACCTGCTATAGGCTTAGAAACTTTAATATTTTTAAAGTATTAAAGAACTCCTCATCAGGACTCCTGCCCTGAAAAAAGCACGTATGATCATTTTGCCTCTACTTTGGACAGGGCTCTAGACACTTTAAGCTACTGGGTAACCTTCACATAAGGGAAGACCTTAAAGTGGTTGCTGAAGACTCATGGTAGTATGGGAAACCAGAATATACCACCCTCACACATGCTGCTTTGGCATAAGTACTGCTTTGAGCTGAAGGCAACAGAGAAACAGCAGATGCAGGAAAGCTCTCTGTCCTACCTCTACTGCCTACAAGCAGGACATAAATCTACAAAGACAAAAGGTGCCCACTCCAGCCTCTCCCAGAGAGGACAAAGGTTACCCACTGGAGACAGTTAAAGACCCTCTGGGCCTCGAGATGGTACCAGAGGACTCTCATAAGCTGTACTAAGGAGCCTCAGCTGCCATGTGTTTGCCTCCTCCCTCTGCCACAGGAGAGACTCGAATTCCCTTTCCTTTGTCCTGTCACTTTTTCTAAGTATTTACTATTCTTGTTGACAATTAACTTGAATTCAAAGCCATCTCTCTGAAAATTACTCACTTCCTGGATATCTCCCATGTATATATGATATATACACTTTAATATTTAATAACCTTCTATTTTTCTCATTAGCCTTTTATTACAGGGGTCCATTTTAACCAAAAAAGTCCCATAAGGGTTAAAGGAAAAACTACTTTTTCTCCCATACAGTGGTAAAATAAAACTATCTTCTCTTTAAAAAAAAAGTTTATAAATGTTCATTAAAGAAAATGTAGAAAAATGAAAAATAAATCCAACAACCACACACGATTACAAACAATTCCAGAATGTCTTTCTCTGAAAACTGATTTTGCTTACCTGTTCTATCACAGTTTTCAACCACCACTGGGGGCCCATCAGCGTTATAGCTGCAATGATTTTGGCATGCAGGACTCCAAGTGCCCAGTCCTATAGGGTAGTAAAAACCATTTAACACACTTTTGTTGTTGTTGTTTTTTAAAACAATAAAACCAGCAGAGAGGCTATGTCATTTTCTTACATCGCAGTATTTCACTTTAAAATAGAAGTTCTGCAGGATTGACAATTTTGCAAAAGACCAACACATAATGAAAAATCTAGGGAATTCTTTTCCACCAACAGTTCAAGTTCAGTGTTTCCATCAAGATTGTTTCTGTATCTTTTGGAAATCTTTATTACTTTCCCAAGAGAATTAGGAAAATTGTGGACATTAATGGTGACTCAATAAGCAAATAAAATAAATGACATGATTTTACTTCAAATCATTCTTAGGCTGTTTCTTTTCAACTGCTACACTGAACTCCAAAGCACAGATATTCCACATTTTATCTAGCCATTCTCTATTGATGGACATCTGAGTCACTTCTCATTTTTTGCTATTATAAAAAATAATGTATTAGCAGAAACAACCTTGCCCGTGCCTCCTGCACATACGCAGATGATACTGAAAAGTCAAACTGTTGGGTCATAATACACAAGCATTTAAAAAATTTGACAGTGTCAATTCTCCAAGGTGATGATGATTTCATAGGTGATAGTGGGCACCACTGTCAAGACCACTAAGAAACAAGTGCAACTGAACAAGGTGCATTTATTACTCATTGCAGCAAAGGAGAACACACAGCATGGGGAACTGGAAGCCTCTCAGAAGTGGGAAAAGGCTTTATTATAGGATTTGAGTTTGTGTTAGGGAGTTGGGAGAAGATTTAAGGAAGCATGGCTTTGCTATATAACTAATGCTATTAGAAAGCAGAGTAAAGCCGGGCTCGGTGGCTCAGCCTGTAATCCCACTTTGGGAGGCTGAGGTGAGTGGATTGCCTGTGCCCACGGATTCGAGACCCGCCTGGGCAACTTGGCAAGACCTCATCTCTACAATAAATCAAAAAATCATCTGGGCGTGGTAACGCATGCCTATAATTCCGGCTACTCGGAAGGCTGAGGCGGAAGGATCACCGGTGCCCAGTGGGTCGAGGCTGCAGTGGCCGGGAGCGGCCACTGCACTCCAGTCTGGGTGACAGAGTGAGACTCCAACTCAAAACAAAACAAAACAAGAAAGCAGAGTAACCTATTAATGGTTATCTTTAAAAATCTTACCTAGAAAAAGTGACAAACAAAGGCTAAAAGTAATGGTAATGAAGCAGAGTCAGTCATATTAGCCAGGAAAGGGGAAGGTTTGATTTGGTTATTATTGTGGCTTGGATAATGGTCATGTCCTGTCTATGTCTATACACAACTCTAGAGGGAGGATTTGTTTTGTCTTGCTTTATCATGGTCACAGAGTGACCTTGTATAATGGCAATCTTCTGTGAAACTGTTTATGTCCAAAAGGAGAACACTGGGACCAGGCTGGCAGTGCCAGGACAGCTCCTCAACGCCTGGGGCTGCTCTGCTCCTTTGCAGGACTGTACTGTATAATGTCAGGAGGCACATAATACCTGTCTTATCTACCCCAAGGCTGTGCTTGCACTGACTGGGTTAGGTATTGTCTGCCTGACCCTTTCACTGTAAAGTTGTCTGTTTGTTTCCCTTTGAGACTGTCAAGCAACCTATAAGGTGACACATTGCCAACAAGCAAAGTGATAGTATCAAAATGTTTCATTTTGATGGTATGCAAATGTTTCCCCCATCAAGTGTTGGGGGTCTATGTCCCCTTCAATTAAATCTGGGCCACCTTTGTGACTTGCTTATACCCAGTAAAATGTAGTGAAAAGTAATACTGCAGGACTTTTGACACGAGGCATAAAAAACAATGTAGCTTCTACCTTGTTTGTAAGGACCCTCATTTCCCTGAACTGCAATATAAAAGGCCCAGCTACTTTGAGGCTACCGAGTTGTGAAGAAGCCCAGGCACACCGAATAGCCCTAGTCACCAGTCTAACAACCGGCATCAACCCTCATACCCTGAGCAATGATGTCCCCAGACGATTCCAGTCATAGCTGCCAAATCATTTCCAACCATTTAATATTCCCAGCTGAGGTTCCAGATGTATAGTCATACAGCAGAGACAAACCGATATGCCCTGTCTTAATGTCTAACCCACAGACTCTGTGGACAAAATTAAATTGGCTATTGTAAGCTACTAAACTGTAAGGTAACTTGTTACACATCAAACCTTTCACCTGATGGATTCAACATCTACTGACAAACCTTGCTGGAATCAATTATTTTGTTAGGTACTACAAAATACTAATTTTCTTTTTTTTTTTATTTTTTAATTTTAAAGATGTGATATAGCTGGGCTTGGTGGCTCAGCCTGTAATCCTGCGCTTTGGGATGCCGAGGTGAGGGGATTGCCTGAACCCGCAGGTTCGAGACCCGCCTGGGCAACTTGGTGAGACCTCATCTCTACAATAAATCAAAATTAGCCGGGCATGGTTGCACGCGCCTGTAGTTCCAGCTACTTGGAAGGCTGAGGCGGAAGGATCGCCGGAGCCCAGCAGGTCGAGGCTGTGGTGGCCGGGAGCGGCCACTACACTCCAGTCTGGGTGACAGAGTGAGACTCCAACTCAAAAAAAAAAAAAGATGTGATGTACAATTCAGAGTTAAGTATACAAACGTTCATTTTGCAGGTACCCTTGTTGATGAGGTGTGCCCCTCCCCCCAGCAGAAACTCACTACTGCCAATCCCATACCCTCCCCCTCAGCAATTTCCCACTCCTGATAATCCTTATCTTCTAGAAATACTACTTTTCCATGTGTGTTAGTCCTTCTAACCTTTATTAGCTGGCATTATTCTGTTTAAAAAAATCATTTTCCTTCAATTACTGATGCTATTTGACTACCTTGCAATACAGCTCTTCCATAAAGGCGTAACACATGCTTAATTACAGATGTTCCTCATCTTACGCTGGGGTTACATCCCAATAAACTCATCATAAGTTGAAAATATTGTAAGTTAAAAATGTACTCAATACACCTAAACTACTGAACATCACAGCTCAGTCTAGCTACCTTAAACAGTTCAGAACACTTGCATCAGCCTACAGTTGGGCAGAATCATCTAACACAAAGCCTTTATTTTTAAGTCACTCATTCATCCATTTATTCATTCACCTTGTGGTATAACCGAAGCCTAAGAAAGTTTATTTTATAATTAAGTATTAAATATCTCACACAATTTATTGAATACTGTGCTGAAAGTAAAAAACAGAATGGTCATATGGGTACTCAAAGTATAGTTTCTACTGAATGAGTTGCTTTCACACATCCTAAAATAGAAAACCTAAATCAAACCATTTTAAGTCAGATGTGTACTTCCCTCTCTCTCACTGATTCTAGCTTATGGATAGAGTAGATATGAGGCAGTTCCTAGACATGCATGCTCTGGCTCACTTCTAAGTGTGCCCACTGGCTCCTTCCTGGAATATACCTCTTCCTTTCTTACTCCTCTGTACTCTACTAGTTAGGTTGGCTTAGATATTATCTCTTACAGAAAACCACATTTGAAACTCCCAAAGCTAGGTTAAATACCCCTCCTCCATGATGTCCTGGCTCCTTGTGCTTACCCTAATCACACCACAGACCACCTGTGTACCTGTCTAGCTTTCCCACTAGAATATAAGTACCTTAGGAAATTCCTGCACTGGCCTCATTTTCATATGGGCTATACAGTTGAGGGTTTGGGCACACATTAAAGCACTACAATAAATACTTTTTGGTAATAAAGTATGTGGAGGTTATCCATCTAGAAAGAAGGGAAATATAGCCCAAATATACTTTCATTTTACAAAAAAATAGACTGTAATACACTAAGAAAAGATAAGCACAATGCTAAAAAGCCTCTGAATGCTTGAAGTCAGTGTCTGATTCTTTTTTCCCAATATCTACTAAGAACTTGAGATCTTAATTCTATGTTCAAAATCTCAGGCTCAACAGAAAAGTTAAACTTCTCTTTCCATGAGCTTTAAGATCTGAACTATGGCTTACATGGGTTCCTTCAGAATGATGTTCTTTCTAATAAACCTGTGACTTTGTGCGAAAATATGCTGTAATTATTCAAAAATATTAAAGCCTCAAAGTCAAAAGGAGCAAGATGTTTCATTCTTCCTCAAAGGTGGAAAAATCAACAACACATATTAGTTTGTACCTATAAATATTAGAGAAGCCTACATGAATAGTGACATTTCAATCTATAAAGTAACCTCTTTAAAGGAGTTATATGACCTGCATATCTTGAAAGCAAAACATGAAAGGACATTATTTAACAATTTTATAAGGGTTCCTAGATTAAAAAAAAAAATTAAGGAGTTTTTCTAAACCAACTGCTTAAAATCACTTAAAATAATTAAGGATTGCTTTTCAATCCCAAATCCTTAATGAAATACAATGAGCAAAAGATACTCATTTACCTGCCATGGATAAAAAAGAGGAGTCTGATCCAAGGGGACCCTCAGGGGAGCAACAATAACCAGCTCAAACAGGAGCCCCAGAAGAAGAGGGACAACTCCAGCCAGCAGCACTGCAACTATCAAAGTCTTCATTATCTATTAGGAAACAAAAGAACCATCATATCATAAGTTAGGTCTTTACTTCCCTTTACGATTCATTTTTCTCATTGAATTATTCATTTCATCATTGAAGAGGACCTAGTTCTGACTTTGAAACAAACTCTTTTATTTTCATTTTGATGTTTATTTGTCTTCTTTCACCCAACGACTAACAGAACAACTACACAGTCGTACCCAGGTATCTGTGAGGAATTGGTTCTAGGTTCCCTGAGTATACCAAAATCTGCAGGTGTTCAAGTCCCTAAAATAAAATGAACATCGGTAGCTGTTTTTTACACAGTCCCAATCTCAGGACTCGGCTTTTGTTTGTCCAAGAAAAGCCACTGATTGAGGCCCCAACCAGCTGCGGCCCACCTATAGATTGACCTGTGATGCCTGAGGTGGACTGGTATAGTGGAAGGGCTGTGCACAATCCTAGTTAAACTCATTAATACAGCTAATCAAACTGGCTTCCTCTAGAACAGCATGGTCCAAGAGAACTTCCTGTGATGATAGAAACATCCTATGTCTACTTGTCCAATATGGTAGCCATGTAGCCACCGTGTATTAGACTACTTTATCAACATAGTTCTAGAATGCAACGAAATGGCAAAACCAGAATAAAGCTGACACAAAGGGAAGTACTATTACAAAACAGCATCTGTGAAATCTTGACCAAAAGTTTTCAAGTGGCCTTGGATTCTGATGGCATCTCTTTTTCTTCAGGTAGCCTCAGTGAGCAGACCTGTCTCAACAAGACACTTTATATGGTGTGCTTGAAGATGCAGTACTTGCTTCTTTACATGGCAATTCTAATAATATGGAAGAATATCAAATGAAAACCGGAATTAGCTGATTTTTGTACTAAAATACAGTTAAATGACTCATTACCTTGTAGAGTAAATGACAATTAACCCCTCCACTTATACAATGTATCTTTCGCTAGAAAAATGAATATTTTTGTTCAACTCTAATATTAAATGGATATTAAACTTCTGTAAAATCCAATATAAATTCAGATACAAAACTAAAGCTGATTACACAAAAGAAACAGCATAAGCAGTGACCTCAACATATTTACCAGTTGCAGTCATCATCACACCTGGATAATCATCTTACAGTGTTTTTTTAGCCCTATATTTGTGGTAATCAAGTTTATTGAGAGCAATATTTCCATTACTTTCATTTTCACATTAGTCAAAAGATTACTGAATTTGCAAGAAATTCCATGTATTATCCCCAAAACATTGACTGGGTTGTGACATTAAGATAGTACATAGTAACTGGGCTTGGTGGCTCAGCCTGTAATCCCGCGCCTTTGGGAGGCTGAGGGGAGTGGATTGCCTGAGCCCGCGGGTTCGAGAACCGCCTGGCA
>NW_007261737.1:309407-326236 GCF_000164805.1 Carlito syrichta | reverse complement strand
AGGCTGTGGTGGCCGGGAGCGGCCACTGCACTCCAATCTGGGCGACAGAGTGAGAATCCAACTCAAAAAAAAAAAAGGTATTACATATTCAAATAAGTCAAAAAAATTAAATTAAAAAATACCAATAAAGGAAAATTCTATCTAAATAAACTTGATCTTAAATTCTACAGAATATCTCATTCCTTAAAAATGTAATGCATCTCCAAAAACAAATTTTTTCAAATTTTTAATTATTTTACTTACTCACGAACTTATTTGATCACGCAGTAGCATTCTTTTCTTTTAACCATCAACTGATGTGACTGTAGGACTGTGTATTTCAAAATGAACCAGAAACCTACTATCTTAAAGGAATACTCATTCTAATTCAAAAAAATCAGTGCTCTTGACACTATCAACATAATGAGTAAATAAAAGTGAAAAAAAAAAAAAAAGACTTGAAAAGATGACTAAAAATATTCACTACTCCTAACAGACAAGATCAGTATTTTATTACAAAAACCTACCATGAGGGACCACTCTTTAACCTTCTGGAAGATGACTCTGCGTCCCTGGGGCATCCATGCCACCAGCACCGTCACGGCCCTTATGGTTAGCCAACAAACATAAAGACCACAAGCAGCTGTGTAGAGCTCATGGATTTTGGCAGTCCCCGTCCAAAATGACATTAGCCAACGGCCAGCAAATACTGAAAACAAAAAGGCTGATAAATGAGACATGTAGCTAGGTAAAGAGAACTGTAATTTGATGCTGTTCTATTAGTATTTTCACACTAGGAAAAAAGACATCACATTTTGATATATCAATGTCTTAATCAAAACAAAACACAAAAACCACAAACTCTAAAGAGTGCACAGTTATTTGATAAAGTCAAAACCAAAACACAGTAAATCAGTGGAGATGAATTCTCCTAGGATACACACTGGGATTTGCCATGACAATTTCTTGTTCTTTTGAGTCTGAGAAAAATTTTTGAGGAGATTGTTGTTTTTGTTCTTTTTATCATCAACTGAAATCATTATGCACATAGCAGGACAAAGGCAGAGAATTTCTTTCCTATTGTTTGTGCTGTCAATTCTTTTAATATTTAGGAACATTATAAGTAATTTAGAGTAACTTTCTTCAAATTGGCTCATTCATCAAGACAGAAAATTAACTTTATTTTAATAAGGGGGGGCACAATAACATTTTAAAGCAAAATAATCAAGGCATATCATATTCTTTTTCTTAGAAAAAAAAGTAAGACTATCTAAACATACTGGAATGTAAAAAAGAGATTTGAGAACTAAGAGATGCCTCACACAAAAAGTTGTTAGAAATAAATTCTACAGTGCACCCACAATAATCACTCAGGTAAGATTATATTATACAATTTAGTAACTTTCTTTACAGGATTACTTCTCAATAAGGCTAGAGAGAACAGTAAGATTCAAATTTCCAGTACATTTTCTTCCCACAGATTGCCTTCCTACTATGGTGACTACCTGCAAGGAGTTAGTGGCTGTACCGAGCATTTTCCATACATTATCTCATTCACCCTCTCGATGACTTCCCCTTCAATGCAGATATGACCTCCATTTTAAGATTAAGAAACTGAGGCTCAGCAACAGAACCTTGCTCAAGTGAAGCTGAATTGGAAGACATGTCTACACAACAAAGCTCCTGCTTTTGACCACTGAGCTATACCACCTGCAAATCAAACTAAACCAGCCCCATAGTCAAGTCTTCCAAGGCATAATGCTGATTAACCAGACTTCTGACAAACTCGCAAAATAGCTTGGATGTGAAAACAACACTTTAAAAGATAAATATGTAGGTATGTTACATGAAATAAATACATGTGTACATTAATATGATGACACTAAAATCCTAACTTATAATTCTGTGAAATGTCTGGTGTTCTACTGTAGGGTTAATGTATTTTGGCTTGGGAGGTTTTTAGTTTAACTTTTTTTTTTTTATCTTCTCACTCTCACCCAGGATGGAGTGCAGTGGCATGACTGACTGGAGCTCGCCACAACCTCAGCCTCCTGGGCTCAGGAGATCCTTCCACCTCCACTTTCCAAGTAGCTAATACTATAAGCCACCATGCCCAGCTAATTTTTTTATTTATTGTAGACATGATCTTACCACGTTGCCCAGGCTGGTATTAAACTCCTGGGCTCAGGCAGTTCTCCCACCTTGGCCTCCCTAAGTGTTGAGACTATAAGAGGAAGCCACTGAGCCTGGCCAAAAACGATCATCTTTTTAAGAAATATCATTTGAAATTGCTTTTCCTAGTTGCTCCTTCCTAGCCTTAGCCCTCAATACACATTTGATTTATAAAATTATATTGAGTTAGTGTCATAACCAAGACAAAAATTCAATATACATTTATGTTTGCTAAGGGCTGAAAATTATCTTCCACTTGGTGATTATTTAAGTGGTTAACACATATTAATATGATTTAGTATTTTCTGGTCAGATATAAACAATAAATGGGGGAGGGGAGAGAAACAAGTTGCTTTTGTCACTTTGTTGCTGGCTTTGAACTCCACCCCCATCAACTCCTGAACTTTGGAGAAGAAGACAAGATACTATCTTTGCCCACAACCTCTTGCTTGTTAGATGAAGAAAGATTTAGGTGAAATTTCCAACAAGCTCAATGCCACAGAAAATTCATATTTGTGAATACCAAGCAATAAAGGGAAACATTCTGGCTTCATAACATTCTCTAGCAACAGTATACAATGGACTAGAAAGACGACTACATAATGAGAATAAACATAATTAACATCAAAAGACTAGCCTGAAATAATGTAAGTAATGCAGATGGCTTTTTGAAAATCCATAATGTAATAGGACAATATCCATGAAAACTGAGTAACCATAAGTACTTTACCCAAAATCAAGTCATAAATTACAACTTGCCTTTTCCCCCTGTGCTCCAATATAAATGAGTCTATAAGATGGAGAGTCCTGTGTGGACCAATATTTCATATTCAATCAAAAATTAGAGGAAAGAGCCGGGCTCAGTAGCTCAGCCTGTAATCCCTCGCTTGGGGAGGCTGAGATGAGTAGACTGCCTGAGCCCACGAGTTCAAGACTCGCCTGGGCAACTTGGCGAGACTTCATCTCTACAATAAATCAAAAAAATTAGCTGGGCGTGATAGTGTGTGCCTGTAGTTCCAGCTACTTGGAAGGCTGAGGCGGAAGGATCGCCTGAGCCCAGCAGGTCGAGGCTGCGGTAGCTGGGAGCGGCCACTGCACTCCAGTCTGGGTGACAGAGTGAGACTCCAACTCAAAAAAAAAAAAAAAAATTAGAGGAAAGGTACTTCAAGTTTACATTTGATGAAGTCACATCTCATCAAGATACAACTTTCTTCCAGCTAAAAGTCAGAACACACGCATACCTGGTAAAGTAAGGCAGATGAGGCTGGCGATCAGTAATGTTATACACATGAAGACAATCAACAGAAATATCTGCAAGGTAAAACATAAAGAGAGCATACATGATTAGCATGTGCTCAATGTATTTTATGATGGCCCTCAAAGAATCAATGTAATTCTCCCATTAAAAAGAAATTGCCTCTATTTGTATTTCCAGGTTTCTTTCAATTACACATAAAATGGAAATTTTTATTTTAGTAAAATCACCCATAATTTAGGCCAAAAGGAAAATAAGTGTCTATTCTCACATAATCAAATACATTTGTCAAGTAAAAAGCAAATATAAGCCGGGCTCGGTGGCTCAGCCTGTAATCCCGCGCCTTTGGGAGGCTGAGGTGAGTGGATTGCCTAAGCCCGCGGGTTCGAGACCTGCCTGGGCAGCAAGACCTCATCTCTACAATAAAAAAAATCAGCCGGGCGTGGTAGCGCATGCCTGTAATTCTGGCTACTTGGAAGGCTGAGGTGGAAGGACCGCCGGAGCCCAGCAGGTCAAGGCTGTGGTGGCCGGGAGCGGCCACTGCACTCCAGTGTGGGCGACAGAGTGAGACTCCAACTCAAAAAAAAAAAAAAAAAGCAAATATATTTTTTAATCAAAGGGCATAAAGATAAAACACATTCAGCTTAATTTCCTGTTATTAAAATAAAACATTAAAAACTAGAATATTAGCCAGGCTCAGTGGCTCAGCCTGTAATCCGGTGCCTTTGGGAGGCTGAGGTGAGTGGATTGCCTGAGCCCACGGGTTTGAGACCTACCTGGGCAGGCGAGACCTCATCTCTACAATAAATTTTTAAAAAAAGTTAGCCGGGCGTGGTGGTGTGCGCCTGTAGTTCTAGCTACTTGGAAGGCTGAGGCGGAAGGATCGCAGGAGCCCAGTAGGTCAAGGCTGCGGTGGCCGGGAGCGGCCACTGCACTCCAGTCTGGGCAACATGAAACTCCAACTCAAAAAAAAAAACAAAAACAAAAACTAGAATATTTACCTCTTAACCAATTAACAGTGCTATCCAACAGGGATGTTCTGTGACGACAGAACCATCTAGATCTGCACTCCTCAACATAGCAAGCCACCAGCCACATGTGGCTACCAAGCATCTGACATGTGGCTTGTGGGAATGAGCAATGGAATTTTAATTGAATGTAATTCTAATTAAACTGAACTGGAAAAAAGCCACATAAGCAAGGGTTCCTGCATTAAGAAGAGCAGATAAAAAACGATCACACAGATAGGTGAAAACCAGATTCCCTGGGCAGAATGGCAGTGACTACAGCTGGCCTTCCACCTAACCAGTGGCATTTCTATAAGACTAGAGGGTAGAGCACTGGTGGGAAGTCAGAAAAGCACAGATCAAGAACTCAGGGGGCTCTGATATGTCAGCTCTGACCACCTGAAAAGCCCGTTATCGATTCTGTCTTGGATCTAGCCAGAAAGTACCTGTTGCTCAGAGGCCTTTTTTGTACCTGGAGAGCCGCATAGAGACCAGGGAAAAAGAAAAAGGGAGCTGACTATAAGGTCTGCTTTTACCATTAAGAGATAAAGGAAAAGATGACCTCCATGTTTTCTTCTGCAAAACCTCAAGCATAAGCCTCTGCATCAGGAGCAAAGCCTTGCCCCACATGGGGAAAAGGAGCCGAAAGAACAATTCAGTGAGTGCTGACCAACGCAGAGATGGCTTAGGGCTCTCCACTAACTGGCCCCTGCTCACCCAAGAGCCAATCTCCCTCCACTACTCTCACTCCTCACCTCTTCCCCTGGTCCCTCACCTCCCCCTCTTGGCCCTCACTCCTCATCTCTCCCCCATATACACCCCACCGCCTATACATTCAACTATCTGCAGTTACTAGCCTATCATGTCTAACGTATCCCTGCCCAGACTATACCTGAAACACCCTTCCCACTTCCTTTTCCCCTTTCTAACTGGCGTCTCAATTTTCAAGTCAGTTAAGACACCACCTCCTCCAAAAAGATTCCTCTGTGACCATCAAGAACCAATGGCTCCTGATTGAGTCATAACATCCACTGTGAACACCATGACAGGAACCCAAATCTGCTACTGTTTGTTTTCTCGTGTCTCCAAGTAGACTGTAAACTCTTTCAGGGCAAGACTGTGTATCTCTCTAATCCCCGTGGGGACCAAAAATACCATACACACTCAAGATATACTTGCTGAATGAATGGATGGACACACAAGACCTACAAGTAATCCACAAAAACATTATGATGACTTTACAAAAAAATAAGCTGAGGCTGCGAGGTTAATAACCTGTCCAACTTTTAAAATAACCTGACTCACAAGCCCATATCATTTTTAAAGGGTATTTAAAATATAATAGATTGAATATAAATAAAGGAAAACTTTGTTGTAATGATACAATACACGAAGTCATTGACCTACATTTTAACAAAATTCTGAATCAGAATGATCACTTGGTAGTTTAAAGGCCATGGAATAGACACCTTCTTAACCAATCTGGCCTTCAGTTCATCAACTATGAACAGGAGACTGTCACCCATACTTTAGAGTGTTTGGGTGGGGATTAAATGGCAGAGAAGCATCAGAATGCCCATCCTGCTTCCTGACACATAGTTGAAATGCATCAATAATGTTAGTGTTTTATTTACCCTGGAGTCTATTTTTCCACTGAAAAGGGGAGCAAGAGCCCATGGAATCCCAACTCTATGACCCATCTCTAGAATTTAATAGCTTATGTGATCATTTACATATATTCTGTTACATAATGAGGATAATAAAACATGGGTTCTTGATAGAAAAGTGCAAGACCTGTCTACGCAGAGACCTGTATGCTAAAAGCACCAATTCTCAATAGAAATTTGAAAAAAAACCTGTTTTTTTGGTTAAGTCTATATAGTACCTACCCTGAGTGGAAAATTTAAAGGCCGACGGTAAGGCTGAAAGCCGACAGGCCCTCCCTGCTGGAGTATGGCTTGGTGGGCTGCATGCAGGCCTTCCCCCACCACAGGAATAGCGTTGTTATTTCGAGCATGCTGGTTATTGTTGACCTGTTGGTTTGCACTGTTCTCATTTTCTTCCTGGTCTCCCAACAAATAAGAATGGAGATCCCTGTGCAAAAAGTGTAACATTGAAAACTCTTACTTCAGGTCAGAATAAAATGGCAAACATGAGATTTATTTTCTTAGTATTTACTACTAAGGGTAAAAAACATACATGTGGCATCTGTACAAAACATTATTATACCCTAATCTAGTCTGAATGTTGTGGCTTGCTTTAAATTAACCTTTCTAAATTTTGTGTTAGCTAACCTGTAGAATACTCCATAAATTCAATCTATTTTATGTTTTCTTCTACCAGTATCTCAAAAGAAACCAGTAACTGGAAAAAAAAGCACAAAATACTTACAAGTATACTCACAAGTACTTCCTAGTACAAGATGTAAGTACATACTTACAATGTACAAGATCGTAAGAATTTTAGGGGAAAAGAATAAAAACTTTTCTTCACTGTAGATGACTACTATGTCGACCATAACATGTAACTCAACTAAAACCTCTAAACAATAAATTGGATAAGGCAAAAATGAGACTGGGGAGGGAGCAGTTAGAGAAGAGCATATGTTCAACCAAACATAACCAAATCCATATTTCCTATTAAGGTGTCTACAGGATAGCTGGGCACGGTGGCTCATGTCTATAATCCCAGCACTTTGGGAGGCTGAGGCAAGAGGACTGTCTGAGCCCAGGGGTTCAAGACCAGCCTGGACAACATGGCAAGACCTCATCTCTACAACAAATAAATTTTTTAAAAAATTAGCTGGGCATGGTGGCACGTACCTGTAGTTCCAGTTACTTGGAAGGCTGAGGTGGAAGGATGGCCTGAGTCCAACAGTTCAAGGCTGTGGTGGCCATGAGTGTGCCACTGTACTCCAGCTTGGGTGACAGAGTGAGTCTCTGACTCAAAAAAAAGATATCTACAGGATGCCAAATATTCTCTGAAACACTTTTAAATTATAAAGATTTAACTTTTAAATAAGTATATAATGCATAAATCTTGAAAAAAAATAAGTAAAAAGAAAAAAGGCAACATGTTCACTAAATAACTGAGAAACCAAATCTGAGAAAAGCTCATTTACCAGGTTATGAGCTCTACATACAGGTAAGTTGGTTGGTCTAAAATAAAGGTAAATTGGTTGGTTTATAATGCACAAAAAAAATTTTTTTATTCCCTGTGTTATGACATGAAAGAAGCGGCCCAGCAGCAAACCTCTGTTGAGGGCAAAAATATGTATGCATTAGCCACGAAAGGACAATGATAAGAACTTTAAAATTTTTTAAGTGTTATATACACCTGCATCTGCAGCTAGGTATTACTGAATTGTTTCTTATTAACACTAATTATTCTTCAGTGGAGCATGAAACATTCTTTTTCCAGCAAAGTTATTCTATGGACACAGATGGCATGCATGCCTAAGGAGTCAGTTGCCTGTACTCACAGTAAGTACCCAGCAGTCACCGTCCACGCTCTCACCAGCCCTTTCAGCCACTGCCTCGTGTGTCCCTGTTCAAGCAATGCTGGCAAGACAACCTGAAGCAGGAGCAGCTCAAGGGACAGCTCACTCACCGGAGCATCACTGAGACAGTTAAAAAGAGCCAGAATTTGTAATGGGAATTATATTTTCCATTTAACTATACAAGGGGAGACCCCCTAAAAACCCAGAATTTATTTGTAAAAAATTGTGTATTCTTACATGTTTAAACTTCAATCACCTTTAGAGTACTCTCCATTTGATGCAATATACCTATCAAGATGCTTTTTCCACTGCTCAAAACAGTTTCTGAACTGATCATTTTGATGCCTTTTAGCGTTTCTGCCATTTTTTGTTTCACCTCTTCCACATCGGCAAAACATTTCCCTCTGAGGATTTTTTCACCCAGTGAAGCAAAAAAAAAGTTGCTCTAGGTGAAATTTGGTAAATAAGGTGGGGCACAGAGGTCATGCCATTTTTGGTCAAAAACTGAACACTCGCTGCAGCATGGGCAGGTGTGCTGGTAAATCACCCACCATGAAATGGGCAAACACACTGAAAGAATCTCCAAAAAAGAAATTCACAGAAGCAGAACCCAGCCTCTAATAATAACGCTAGCTGGTACACTGATACAGATGGTTTCCTAGAACACTTACCTAACAAGGGAAGCCCGTACTATAAGAGGCTCACCCTCCAAAAAAGTAATTGTTTTTTTGGGTCTCCCTTTGCATTGTATTAAATATCTGATGGGATTACAAGACTCCGTTAAAGAGTTTAATAAATTCACTGTCTTTATTAGTGCTCCTCTCATGCTCTCTTGAACTCTGTAAAACTTTCCCCACAAACTCTTACCAAAATTGTTTCTGGTAAGGGTCACCTATGACCTTCATTTTGTTAAACCTATGGCCAGGTCTTGGTTCTTACCTCACTTGCTGTAATTAAGTAGTTGGTTACACAAATGGTTACTCCTTCCTCTTCAAAACAGTTTCTCCCTAAACAGCTCCCAAGACCCACTGGTTCCCCTTCTCCCCATCCTGGAAGCACTAAAGGGCCCCATGCTCTGACCTTCCTTCTCTCATCTACACTCATTCTCTGGGTGAATGGGACCTCCATGTGGCTTGAAATATCACCTTTCTGTACATTTCTATCTACTACTCAGGTATCTTCCTTACCTCCTAACTTTGTGTATACAAAATGCCAAATCAGCATTGCACATCAACATGTACTAGACATTTTATATTGTGTTCAGTATCAAATTCGCAATCTTCCCTTTTAATCCTGCTTCTCCCACAGTCATCCCCATCTCAGTAAATGCCAACCCCAGCCTTCCAGACACTCAAGACAGAAACTTTGATCCCTTAGTCCCTTCTTTACACCTCACGTCCAAACAGCAGGCGAATTCTTCTGACTGTACCGTAACAATATCTTAACTCCTTAATAATATCCTAACATTTCTCACGGACACCACTGCTACTTCCTTCATCTCTGCCACCCTTGCTTCTCAGCAGAATAACTACATTTTCTTCCAAGCTGGCTTCTTGTTTCTAACCTGGCTATTCTAACCCAGTTTCTTCCCTTCAGCTGTAATGATTTTCTTTAAACCTAAAAAAAATCCTTTGCTCAAAGCTTTCCAAGGGCTCCCAACTTGCTCAAGGGAAAGCAGAAGTGCTCACAAACAGCCTGCAAGGCACTCCAGGAGATGGCTTTCCAAGACCCCTCTGATTCATGGCCAACTACTCTGCCCCTCTGATTCATGGCCTCCCCGCTGCCTCTTAAACAGTCCTGGATGCCACTGGTGCAAGGGTATCCTGCCTTGAAGGAGCCACATGACTCACCATGTCCTTCTGGGCTTTCCTCAACTGTCACCCCCTTAGGTCTTCTCCAGTCACTCACCCTAAATTGCAGCCCCATCTTGGCCACTCTATCCCCTTTCCCTACTCTGTTTTATCCCCACAGCACCTATGATCATCTGGCATATCACAAATTTTATCCATTTTAATATCTCTCTCTCCTACTTAAACTGTAAGTTCCACTAGAGCACAGATTTTTTTTCTTAATTCTGTTTTGTTAACTCTTATACGCCTAGTGCATAGAAAAGTACCTGGCATAGAATAGGCATTCAATTTTGTTTAATGGAAGAATGAACTAAATACTGCTATATAGCACAAAACCCTTGCTAAACTAGGTATAACTGACCATCATAATGGTTTATCTCACCAACACGTAAATCTAGAGCAACACGTAAAGCTGGACCTGTGTCTCCTGGCTTTCATTATGATTGAACTCAAATACATACTATAAACAAACTAAAGTAAGAATTAGAGAACCATCCTCCAAAACTACAAAAATCCTAAGTATAGAAAAATAAAGTTTCATTACAAAAGAGTGATAATTTAAAAAGTTATAAATTAATGCTGTATTTTAAATGACTTATTTTTTCTTCCATCATAAGGAATCAGGATATATTCGCCAATTCTAATTTAATGAAATACAAGTTTCAGATTTTATTGCATGTGCAACAATAAGCCTTTTACTTTTGAACAATCATGTTCCTATGCAAAGCATTAGACCCAAATAAGGTATATGTTCCACCATCATGGTGGGCAAAACAACAAATATTTATAAAAATGAGATAACAAATATTATGAAAAGAGATAAGTACTACAACCACAGTGACAACTTTAAAAAAACGGGATGATGAGTTACTCTACTTAGGGAATATAAAACCTTAATCTAGATTTTAAAAAAGAATATCGGCCAGGCTCAGTGGCTCAGCCTGTAATCCCAGCACTTTGGGAGACTGAGGCGAGTGAATTGCCTGAGCCCACGGGTGCGAGACCCACCTGGGCAACTTGGCGAGACCTCATCCCTACAATAAATCAAAAAATTAGCCGGGCATGGTAGTGCATGCCTGTAGTTCAGGTTACTTGGAAGGCTGAGGTAGAAGAATCGCCAGAGCACAGCAGGTCGAGGCTGCAGTGGCCGTGAGCGTGCCACTGCACTCCAGTCTAGGCGACAGAGTGAGACTTCAACTCAAAAAAAAAAAAAAAAAAAAAATCAAAAACTTGCCAGTGAAACATGGAAAAGAATGCCACTGCAAATAGAGAGGGAAAGACAAAGAACCTAAGTAATTCTGGTGAGACACTGGTCGGTATAGCATGGCTGGAGAGAAGACTTCAAGTCAGATAATGCTGGGACAAGATGTTAGAAAGGCAGCAAGAGCTTATGCCAAGCCTTTTGTGTCCTTCCAAATGGAGAACAAGAGGAAGGTCTCAACTAAGTAAATGGCAAATCAAGATGGATTAGTAAGAGATCTTAAGGAATTAGAAGAAGACTTAAAGGTTGATTAGAAGTCAATTTGGTAAAGAAATCCAATTTGCCTGCAACTGGGATACCGACTGTGGGGATAATGCAAATCCCTAAGGAAGGGTAGAGCTTAGGCTTCCAACTGACTTAAGTTTTTAAAGCAAAAAAGACATTCCATCTACAAACCCTGTACCCTATTTTTAATCTATAATTAAATGTGTGACTTTGACTTATTCCTTATAATGTGCTTTTCAAAATTAAGATGATGCTACTAATACACTCTCATTTAGTAAAGCATTTTAATACCAAACAATGCTATTTTGTTTGCAGAAAAATAAACATCTTCCTTTGTAAAACATAATTACTAATGTACATATGCTCTAAAATATGGCAAAATTTAACTGTCGGATGATTTCCAACATCTGTAAGAAATGAATGTTTTAAATGTTTACTATAATCTGAGTATCAAATCCCTAACAGAGATAAATTAATAAAGCTATTCTGAATGTTACAGACTTACCTGTAGAGCATGACATTGTACGGAAGAAAATTAGGCAGCAGACTCTTAATTATACGTATAGGAAGCCAAAGCATCAGGAGGACAATGGAGCCAAAGACAATCTGCAATAGGAAACAGGGCACAACACTACTATCAATTACTCCCATGTGAGACAGGATGATATCTGACCATACACAGCCCAGGCCTATATCCACACAGAGCTCAACTGTTCCCACTCTACACATTATCCTTGGGTCACTTTGTATAAAAATATATTCCTAATCTGACTGCTACTCTTGCTGTAAGTGTCTGCTATCTAGGACACAATAAAACAGAAGTCACAAAAGATAACCACCACATGGTATGTGAGAAAACTAGAAACTTACAATGAAGGAGCAGAAACACCTGTAACTTAATAAATCACGTGTCACCATCTAAGACGTGGCCCATGTTAATGGCTACCAAAGTTTCCAAAGGACACAATATTGCTTTCAAAATTTTATTTCGGCAAAATTTAGTTTTAACTAGGTAATGTCTTCTTTCAGGTGGAGAAGTAACTTTAAGGTGTTTCTGTTAAAAATTTAACTTAGATGCCAGTAATAAGTCTCTACTGCTTCAATGCAAATTAAATGTTAATTCAGATAATCATAATTTCGACAATCAATTATACAAATAAAGAACTATTAGGCATCTGTGTTTTAGTAAGCATCATTTTACTTATTTACTTTAATAAAGTAACCAACAAAACAGCTACTTGACAACTGAGTTCCACAGACTTAATCAAATATGTTATTCAGTATGATCTGTCACCAGCATAGGTAACACAGAGAGACCTTGTCTCTACAAAAAAATTCAAAAGTTAGCAGTGATGCACACCTGTAGTCCCAGCTATTTGAGATGCTGAGGTGGGAGGATCACTTGAGCCCAAGTTTTAGGCTGTGGTAAGCAGTGACTGTGCCACTGTGCTACAGCCTATGTGACAGAGACCCCCAACTCAAATAATACCACTAATAATAAATATATGCACACATACACGTACTGTACCAGCCCTCCTGATGAAAAAAAAATAAACTAAACAATACTAAAGTGTAGCTCACTTTATTTAAAAAAAATTTTTTTTAAGCAATGAAAAGATCTGCTTACCACTGATAAAATAAATCTTCGGAGATGCCTATAAATGGGCAAGTGGATCATTTCCTGTACTGGATTAAAATCTGGATCATTCAAATTTCTTAGAAACCACAAGACACCAGGTCGAAGTACCTGCAAATATATTTCATTTTATTTTACTTATTTTTTATAATCAATATTTTTTATTATGATATTGTGGGGTATAGTTAAGGGTTAGGTATACAAACATGCTTCGTTCAGGCACCCTTGTTGATAAGAGGTGTCTCCCCAATGCAAATATATTTTAAATATTATAAATATTCATCTATGTCTTCAGGCTCTGTATATAAGCTAAAACATGAACAGAAAAGCACTTAAAATTATTCTGGCATCTAAAATGGACCCCAGAAAGCTGATATGGTTTTCCTGGGAAAAGAAGTTCCTAAACTAGAATCTTTATGAAAACTGCCTTATATTTGACGTCTTTTGATGCTTTTAATCAGTCACTGAAAAAAGTTCCTTGCATCAAATTTGTGAAGAAATCAAGATCTCTAGATCTACATTTCTAGATTTAGAAATCTACATAAAAAATAAATACAGCTGTTATGATAGAGTGCATCACCTGGTAAAAGGGTCATGTTGCAATCTATAATGTCCTAAATAGAAGATCTGATTTCACACTTCCACAGAGAAGTTAAGAAATCCTACAGCTTCTCAGTATCTTCATTTTACTACCTAGATCTTTTTCCTGAACGAACATTGTCACTCAAGAGGCCGTAGATAATGCAGTAATAATGCTTGGGTCCTGGTCCTGTATGGTCCAAACTCACTGAGTTAGCCTGAGTAAAGCATCTAATTTGCCAAAGACTCTATTTCTCCATCTTTCAAACAAGGGGGTTACAGTATAAAATCTCTACATTTCCTTTTTTTTTTTTGAGTTGGAGTCTCACTCCGTCACCCAGACTGGAGTGCAGTGGCCGCTCCCGGCCACCGCAGACTCGACCCACTGGGCTCCAGCGATCCTTCCACCTCAGCCTTCCGAGTAGCCAGAATTACAGGCATGCGCTACCACGCCCGGCTGATTTTTGATTTATTGTAGAGATGAGGTCTCGCCAAGTTGCCCAGGCGGGTCTCGAACCCTCAGGCTCAGGCAATCCACTCACCTCAGCCTCCCAAAGGTGCGGGATTACAGGCTGAGCCACAGAGTCCGGCTAAAATCTCTAAATTTCTAACTCCCAAATACTAGCATTCTTTATAAACCAAAAAACTTCACACTGATAAAATGAAAAATTCATTATAAAAGATTTTATCACTTAATGTAATTTGGAGCTCACATCTATTTAAAAAACAAAACAAAACATACACACACACACATTACTGTACTTTAGTTCTCAATCATTTGTTTCAAAGAAAGAATGCAAGCTTTATTTGCAAACAGAATTTACTATCTTTATTCCATATGATTCACAAAAGTGCTTTGGCCCCTGGCCTCTCCACTCCTCCTCAAATCTTTCAAACAGCAAAGCAGACCAAGAACAGCATTCAGCCTTTGTGCTTTTGTATTCCAATTCCACTGGAACTGTCAGTCTGCTCATCCCCTGCCCTGGACATCTCCATCACCAGTCTCAGTGGCAAAGCTGACTTTTTCAATAGCTAGATACAGTCCCCTGCAATAAAATCAAGGAGACCAGGAATCGTGCCTTTTTTTCTGATACACCAGCATACAGTGCAGTGTCTGGCATGTAGTGAGCATTCAGTAATATCTGGAGAATGATTAAGCTAATGACTAATCAAATACTAGTCTGCTTTTATCATCTTCAAACCAGGCTCCAAAAACAGGATTAGTAATAGTACCCATCTAGCAAGTGAATCGGAATCATAAAGGACCCTAACTTGTAATTCTATACTTAAGGTGTGTAAATCAAAACCAATTTACATGTTTGATCTTCCAAAAATATGTCCTTTGGGTACAGTATTTCCAGCATCACACTTCTTTGGTGTACGAGTTGTGCACACAAAATTCCAAGAGTTTGTATTAGAGGATGATGATACATTATATACCAAGTAAAACAAGTACTCTCATTTAAGTTTTAATATTAAGGTATTATGGGGGTGGGAACTGGAAGGCGGCTTTTGGACATTATATTTCCTCTGTTTAATCACCTCTGAAACTCATAACTCATAATTGATTACAGACAGACATATTAAAACATATGCTATTTTTTTAAACAAACAACTGAAAACAGTTTAATACAATCAAGTCCCCTTTTCCCCCTTAGCATAACGCAGTAGAGATTATGGCTTAGTTAGGATATCATCATAACCCTTGAGGCATGGACTCGTGGTGAATGCAAAAGTCCTAGTTCTAAATGTACAGCATCTGCAACCACCTGCAGGACTCACCTCTCTCAGCAACAGAATGAAGGAGGCAAAGTAGAAGACATAGACCATTCCCACCAGCCAATGCAGAAACATGGTAGTACCCGGAGCAGACTGAAAGCTCAGTTCTCGATCTTTCAAAGTAGCATCAAACATTTCCTGAATCAAAAGAGAACAGGTGAGAGAGATCTGTACCACCTACATTTTCCAAATTAACATAGCCTTCTTCTAAGAAGTGAATAAATAACTGTGCAACACAAGGTACAATGTTCTAGGACTATGGTCGTCTTAATACCACATTTCACAATGTCACAGAACTAGATATAGCTAAGATTGACAACTACTTCAAAGAGGTATATATGACTTTCAAATATAAAGAATGCTAAACCAACTGATGAGTAAGTGCTTTGCTAATATTGATTCTGTAAAAGAATCATTTTTGATTAATGCAAGTCCTCCTATTCTTGGTTACAGGTCTACATTCATGAGACATATGGGAGGCAGGGTGGGGGGGTTGCATAAGTGTTATCTCAGAACCAAAGGCAGCTTTTCTACATACAAAATACTTTTTGAAAAATCAAAAACTGATTACCACTAACAGCCATTAGAGAGTATAATCAAGTGCCAGGTGCAGTGGCTCATGCTTGTAATCCCAGCACTTTGGGATGCCAAGGTGGAAGGACTACTTGAGCCCAGGCATTCAAGAACAGCCTCAGAAACATAAAGACACCTCATTTTTACAAAAAATAAAAAAATTAGCCAGGCATGGTGGTGCGCATCTGTATTCCCAGCTACTTGGGAGACTGATTGCCTGAGCCCAGGAAAGCTGCAGTGAGCTATGATTGTGCCACTGCACTCCAAACTGGTAACAGTGAGAACCCAAGGAAAAAAAAAATTATAATCAAGACTAAGCATCTCAGTCAAAACAAACTATAAAGATAGTCTCCTTATCAAATTACTCTTTTTATGAATATAATGTCGCAGGTTCGAGACCCGCCTGGGCAGCGAGACCTCATCTCTACAATAAATCAAAAAATTAGCCGGGCGTGGTAGCGCGCGCCTATAGTTCCAGCTACTTGGAAGGCTGAGGCAGAAGGATCGCCGGAGCCCAGCAGGCGAGGAAAGGTGGCCGGGAGCGGCCACTGCACTCCAGTCTGGGTGACCGAGTGAGACTCCAACTCAAAAAAAAAAAAAAAAAGAATATAATGTTTTGACATTAATCTACAAAATTTAGGAGAACAGAATGAGCGATAAAATTCTCCACTGGTTATTAAAAAGGTTCCAGTCAAAATACTCCAACAGCAAAAATTGTACGCCAAGCACAGTGGCTCATACCTGTAATCCCAGTACTTTGGGAGACTGAGGCAGGAGGACTTCTTGAGCCCAAGAGTCTAAGATCAGCCTAAGCAACATAGTGAGACCTCGTTTCTATAAAAAATAAAAAACTTAGCTGGGCTTGGTGGCTCAGCCTGTAATCCTGCGCTTTGGGAGGCTGAGGTGAGTGGATTGCCAGAACCCACAGGTTCGAGACCCACCTGGGCAACTTGGTGAGACCTCATCTCTACAATAAATCAAAAAATTAGCCAGGTGTGGTAGTGCACACCTGTA
>NW_007261737.1:268663-309025 GCF_000164805.1 Carlito syrichta | reverse complement strand
AAGGAAGGAAGGAAGGAAGGAAGGAAGGAAGGAAGGAAGGAAGGAAGGAAGGAGAAAAATTGCAAAGCCTCAAAAAAATCAGGTACTTAAGAAAAACTAACAGCATTTAGATTCTATAACACTATACTTTCAGAGAAAATAAATGAATTATCAAATATTTACTTTTCTTTAAAAAGAACCCATCTTAAAGACTTCCTTTTTTGGAGTCTTGGAATTATAAGATTGTATGATAATGAATACTCAACTTACCAGGGAACAAATATCCAGCCACCAACCACAAATCAGGGGGAACACTCCAATTTCTACCACCACTAACAAAGAGACCTTTAAGTGAAAATAAAGGTCATCAATATCACCCAGATGCAGGAGAAATTTCTTACAGTTTTAAATTATAACAGGAATTACCTTAACAACAATATAGCAGACTCCCAGTAAGCGACGAGACCTGTGAAATTTAACAAGAGTTGCCAAGCCCTACAGAATCTAGTCAAGGAAAAACTGAACATATAAAGACATAATGAGACAGGTAACTTAGACAACATTTAATATATTTACTACAAATACCAACTTTTACTAAGAGGACAAGGAAAGAGAAAATAGTTTTGCCATTAATGAGAACAGTTCTTTAGTATGAACAATATTACTGAACACTCAAGCTGGTTCATTAAAGGATACATGACAAATTATCAGTGTTATTGCTAAAAGTATATACCCAACTATGGTTGTGATCAGTCCTTCAAAATGAGATGCCTGGACCTGGAAATAAGAAACAAATAAATAAAATTCAATTTAACCATATGCCCTACACTCTAGTTTTCCCCGTGTATTAAACAATCCAAATAACTGAAAGTGAATCATCTAGACAATCTACAACAAGAAAACAACTGCAAAATCCCTTTTGAATAACATCTTTGAAAACCTATCCCGCTGACTGCTATATGTTACTTAAAAAAAATGAAGAGCTGGGCACAGTGGCTCATGACTGTAATCCCAGCACTTTGGGAGGCAGAGGCAAAAGGAATGACTGAGTCCAGGGCTTTGAGACCAGCCTGGGCAACTTGGAGAGACCTCATTTCCACAATAAACCAAAATATTAGACAGGCGTGGTGGCATGTGCCTGTGGTTCCAACTGCTTGGAAGACTGAGGCATAAGGATTGCTAGAGCCCAACAGGTCGAGGCTGCAGTGTGCCACTCCACTCCAGCCTGGGTGACAGAGTGAGACTCATACTTAAAAAAAAATTAAAACTAAAAAATAACATTTACCCAAGGAGACAAAGTAACTGTACAGCGAATTAAATTTTACAAAATTAAGAACCCTCTATTAAACAATGCCCTCTCTTTTACGATTGCTAAAGGCTAAACAATGAAAGCAGCTACATATTGCCCAAGCTGCCATGTGTCTGGCATCATCCCAGTACCTCACTTCCTACCACGAGAATTACTGTTTAAGTTTCCCTTTCTCGCCGGGCTCGGTGGCTCAGTCTGTAATCCCGCACTTTGGGAGGCTGAGGCGAGTGGATTGCCTGAGCCCGCGGGTTCGAGACCTGCCTGGGCAACTTGGCGAGACCTCATTTCTACAATAAATAAAAAAAATTAGCCGGGCATGGTAGTGAGCGCCTGTAGTTCCAGCTACTTGGAAGGCTGAGGTGGAAGGATCACTGGAGCCCAGCAGGTCGAGGCTGCGGTGGCCGGGAGCGTGCCACTGCACTCCAGTCTGGGAGAAAGAGTGAGACTCCAATTAAAAAAAAAAGAAAGTTTCCCTTTCTCTCCATTCCCAACTTACAGACAGTAAGTTTGGATAGTAACAAAAATGCCTATCCGCATTTTTTTGGCTCCTGAACTTCAGACAAGTGGCAACAGTTGAGGAAGTTACTGCATTCAACTAGTGAGAATCAGAGAGCAATATTAAATATAAAAAACGCTTCAGAACATGATCTCTCAAGATTCATACATACAAGGTGAACAAAAGTTTCCAGTCAGCTCTTCCTTAGAAGACTAATCCTTCCAGAGCCCCAAGAGAGTAGTAGTAGTAATTCATCCCAAAATTTATCTATCTCTGGATAATGATTAAAATGTCAAAACTAAAGCAAGTTCTTTAAAAAACACTACAGCCCATCATTCCAAAATAGCTTATTCCTTTTTAAAAATTGATTGATATATTGTTACTTTTCTAAATTCACTATAGGGTACCTGGGGCAAGGAAGGAAAAAATAAAAACACTAAAGTTCTTGAAGTACATGGAAAATCAGCTTGTGGGAAACTTCCCACGGTCTGCCTCGGGTCCTCTCACCAAAAGGCAGACAGTGCATCACGGGATTTCAGAGCATACCTTTGGTAGCTGACAATATGACCACTATCTTCTGAGCTATTTTTAAAACAAAAGAATGAAATATGCCTTTGCATGACACAGATTGAGAAATGAAGTTAACTCTTTAGAATAATATTACTTATAGCAAATATCAAATATGGGGGTAATTAATGAAAGTATGTTTATAAAGTATTATACTCACGTGTTCTTCAAATCCCATACCAACAAGGGAGAAATGACCAATGTGGTAAGGGCAAAATGCTAAAAGGCAGAAAAAAAAACTCAATGAAAACTTCAACATCAAAACATGAACACTTCTAGTACAATCACCCACTAAAAGGAACCAGGGCTTCTTGGAAAAATGGAAGATTCCAGAATGGGGCCAAAAATAAGTCACTGGTTATAACTACAGAACAACAAAGTTATCAATGTCTAATAGGACCACATAAAACAGACACAGAAACTACTGTGAAGAGGGTGTCACAGACCAAAGAGAGGATCCAAAAGAGTAACAACCAAAACTGATAGAAAAACACTTAACGGCCAGGCGTGGTAGCTCAAACCTGTAATCCCAGCATTTTGGGAGGCCGAGGTGAGAGGACTGTCTGAGCCCAGGGGTTCGAGACCAGCCTGAGCAACTTGATGAGACCTCATCTCTACAATATATCAAAAAAAATTAGGTGGGCATGGTATCACACGCCTGTAGTTCCAGTTACTTGGAAGGCTGAGGTGGAAGGATCTCCTGAGTCCAGCAGCTCGACACTGGCGTGTCCGTGAGCATGCCACTGTGCTCCAGCCTGGGTGAAGGAGTAAGACACTGACTCAAAAAAAAAAAAGAAAGAAAGAAAAACACTGAACACATATGAATCATGTGTTCCGTGAGCTTATAAATGTTCAAAAAAGGGAGTCACAAAAAAGAACAAAAGCAACATCACAGAAAACATTTTCATGTTTTGGAATGAGCACACCAATGGAAGTAGTGAATGCACCTATTTCTTACTCAGGAAACTGATAATTAAAGGGAAATAACTGAGCATCTGCTCTACTTCTCTTGGGCAAACAAGTTCAAATTAACTAAATAGTCCCAACTGACAAGAATTTCTTCTTGTTTACAGAAAAGCCAGCCACGAAAGGTTTAAAAAAAAATTTTTTTTTTTTTAAATTACAATCCTGTCACACCAAATAATATAAATGATTCAGGCAAGGATCAAGGACTAATAAAAATTACTGGGTAAAAGGCTGATGGAACACAGTAAACCTGCATGCCACTAAATTATCACCCAACAGATTACTTTCTAATGGTAAAGGGAAATATGAAACCTAAGATAAAAGGCTCAGGCTAATACCACCTGAATCCACTGATAAAAGAGGATAATCTAACATCATGTACCGCACCTCAGTGAAGGAGTTGTCCCAGATGAATTGAACCTTAATCTAGCCCTTAGATCTGACTTTTAGTTTACGGGAAATATGAGAGACAAAGGATGAAAGCAGAGGACATCCAGGAAGCAGCTGGACAGATGTAGAACATGACATGCTATAAATAAGTTATCCTAATCCCACCAATAAATTAACAGCAAAACGGGGTGGGGCAATGGAAGAAGCAAAGAGAAGAGTAGTTCTAGGATAATATGAAACTTAACAACTAAACTAATATTAGATGTTATTTGGATGATTCAAAGCAACCAACTGCAAAATGGCGTCTAAGGGAACAACTCAGGAATTTTAAATATGATGGATTATTAGGAAATATTCAAGAAATTCTAGTAATTTTTTAAGGTATGATAATGGTATTGTAAGAAAATACTCCTAAAAATTTAGTCTCCCCACATCTTCAAAATTAAAAATTAAAAAAACAAACAAACAAAAAAACACACCACCACTACAGAAAATAAATAAATAAATGAAAATTTACAGACTCTTTTCCTCAAGTTTTTCTGGCTAAATTTTACTTTGTTCTTAATAATAAAATTTAATTGCTTTTTCTTATGGTAGAAATAATTAAATAGTATAGATTATTAGGGAAGTAGGGAACTCAATCATTAAGACAAAAGTCAGAGTGAATTCACTAAAGATCTAGCCTCTAAACCTTTTTTAACTGACTATACCATGGGTAGAACTTTTTTTGAACATGTATTCCCAATATATTTAAATTTATTTATAAACTATATACATGTATTATTTTACTATGTGTATTTAAGTGTATATAAAGCACCAGAAATTTGAAAGGGTAAGAAAAAACTATACATAGGATTCTGCCTATTTTGTTCTCGTACCCTATCTGAGGATTACTCAATTAGGCCCCTGGGAGAGACAAATTTTTAACTCTGTTGCATGTGTAATTATTAACCTTAAATACCTGTTGCAACAATCAATTTCCATTCCAAAACACAATAACATAGAGAGGGATCCTGAAATAAAGGTCAGTTTCTGAGGATCATTCCCTTCTACTGGGATACTAGAGCTTTGTAAGGTTATATTTCTGTAAAGTATATGAACATAAGTGCCCCAAAAACGCCTGCGAAAACTGCCAAAAGAGAGCAACTCATGCAAGAAAGAAACATTAGCTGAAAAGAAACTGAAAGAAAATGTTCCCAAAGGAAAAAAACTTCTTGTTTCATTTCAAAAGATCCTAACTATAAAATATACTGTACATAACTTTACTAAGTATAAGATTAGGAGGTTGAACTAGAAAAAATTTTACTTAGATGAGATTTCTATAAATGAAAGTTCTTACTTGCATAATTCATGTTTTAAAGGTGATCTTTTCCTCCAAACACTAATTTAGCATTAAGCTTTTCTGCAAGAGTAAAAACTAAAATCCACAGATCCCCACAAAACCATAATAAAAAATATTTAAAAAAATAAAAATGAAAATAAATAAATAAAATTCATAGATCAGCAGTCCCCAACCTTCTTGGCTACAAGGACCAGTTTTGTGGAAGATAATTTTTCCATGGGCCAGGGGTTGGGAGGAGGAATCATTAGGTATTAAGAGTCTCATAAGGAGGGCACAACCTGGGTCCCTTGTGTGTGCAATTCACAACACGGTTCATGCTCCTACAAGAATCTAATGCCTCCACTGATCTGACAGAGACTGAGCTCCACTCACCCGCTGCTAACCTCCTGCTGTGCAGACCACTTCCTAACAAGCTACAGACCAGTACTGACCCCTGGGATTGGGGATCCCTGCTATAGATCATTTTTTTTCTGTGAAAGAAAATGTGGCCAAGTTCAAAACACAGTCCAGTCTATATATGAATTATTTTACATAATGAAAAATACTCCAGAATAATATATGAATAATCCTATATACCAGGGGGAAAAAATTAAATCTGTACCATCTTGTATATCTACTAAAAATTAAGAAATCAATGCAAATTTTTCCAAGCTATTTTGTTTCAATAAGATACACGTAACTTTCCTTTGCTCTTTTACAGATAACATGCAGAAATCCTTTTTTTTTTTTGTCTCATCCACAATCCAAATATCCAGTCTTTTTGACCACATGGATTCCTATTAAAGACAACTGCTTTCTGGGTCATAATGTAGGCCATAGCAGAAAGAACAAATAACTCAGTGTTTGATGGAAGAAGCCTTGGGAAATCTTTACTCCTCTTCAGCAGAGCTGAGGGCTAACTAAATATGCTCTAAAGAAGGAATTTCTTAAATATCATCTCTATTCAGAGACATGTTGCCTGAGGTCTGAGAGACACAAATTACATCACTTCTAACAATAACCTAGTCAGTTTGACTTAACCTCCTCTCATGAGAGATGCAAGAACTAGAATTCTAAGGCCTTGGTTTATTTGACTCAGTTTCCCTTATCTCTCCTCCAAAGCAGAAAAACTTCAACTGTGTCTGTCAACTGTATCTCTTCAACCTTGCCTTCCTTTCTGTAATTACTCTCGATGGACGGATTCCACTGTGTTGTCACACAATTCTCCCAGCTGCACTTGGAAAAAAGTGATTTTGCATGTCCTGAAATCTGGTTCTACGGGGAGTTTATACTTGAGGAAGGTTAACTGTCTTCCCACAAGCCTATATCCATTTCTGGTGACAGCTCCCAAGCCAGGGTCTCTAGAAGGCCTTGGTCAGGATTTTGAAAGATGAAAACAAAGTCTTCTGCCATAGGAAAAAGCACACACATAATGAGCACAAAATTAATCATGGCAGTCGGATACTAAAGTCAGTGTAAACCCAGTCAAGCAGAGACACAGTAGGAACTGCAATCAGTGTTGCTTAGGAAAGCATCTCTATGTTTGGGGCTTTCCAATACAAGATTCCTATCTAAAACTATTTGCATCTACTCTTTAATAATCTTATGCTAAAAACAAAACAAAAATCTATAACAAGGCTCCTAGAAAATTAAACTATCATAATACTATAAAAAATAAAAGCACAAACACAACTTACCAAAAACAAGAATGAACAGTGTATTTAAAGACACCACCCAGAAGACATGTTCCTAAAGGAAAAGAACATTAATAATGTATATTCAACTCATATTTTATATATATTTAACTAGATGACACATATTTAGCAACAGCCAAATACTGATAATAGCTAAGACTGAAATATCCCTCTATAATTTTGAGATTTCAATCTATAAATTATATGCAACTTTCATTTTTCATTAGTTCATAAAACTAAGTCTAATAAAGCTCAAAGTTCAAAATGTTACATGCAAAATCCCCCCAAAAATCAATTTATAAATATCTCCTTTTTAGAAATTAATACTCTACCACAAACTACATAGATTTTCATAAATAACTCCAGACTCTATTTAAACCAAATAACAATGAAAAATTCTAAATGGAGAAAAATTTGAAAGCCATAGTACTCAATGTAAACTGCACAGTGCTTCTTTCAGTGTCCACCCCACTTTCCTGACTTCTACAAGGTCACCACTGCTTGGCTACCTACTCTTTGGAAAACTCTTAGCTTGATTTCCTCTGGTCCCTCCTCTCCTAAGGTACCCTGGCTTTCTTTGTTCCTGTCTTACCTGGCCATCTGATCCACTCCCACAGTTTCATACTATCAACTCCAGAATGATGGCTATTCACCTATCCCTCCAGCCATGTTACACACACTTTTGCCACATCCCATGATGACACTCAGACTATCCAAACCCATTCATCTGGGTCCACCATCTTACCCATCCATCAGATTATGTGATCCTTCTGAGAATCTTTTTAAAAAGGAAGATTTCTCTGTTCAGGTCCCCTATTCTTCCATAAATCCAACTAGCAAGAAGAGTGATTAGTTTGTCTAGAAAAAATAACTACTACATTCCTACTCACCATGCTGGCTCAACTTTCTCAGCTTCTCTGCCTTAAGGGCTGCTAACTGTTCCTATCCCCAACATCTTTTATGCCTCAACCTCTAAGTTATCTTTTCTAAAAATGTCCTGCTGACAAACTCCCCTCTGCTTAGAAAGAGCTGACCAAGCCCTTTTCTGTGCTCTTTTGTCCTATGCACGCTTTATGTCACTTAGTCTTTAACACACAGCTCTAAAGCTCCTTGTTTACATGTTCATTTCTCCCTACTAAACCATAAGGCATCTTTGAGGACAGGATCCTGTTTCACTCATCACTGAATCCCTCAGTAACTATCAGAATAACTGGCACACCATACATATTAAATATTTTTTACTGAAGCAATAAATTCATCCTGTGAAGATTTCATTCAATACTTAAATGGGTTTGAGTGAATACCACTCCCTCAATGACTTTCATCACTCATTTATGAGGAACTGACCAAGTAAGCAGTAAAGGAGTATGTGGCCAAATTGATTTCTATACTGACTGCAATCAAACTCTGACTACAAGATCATTTAGATCACATTCCCACTAACTGTAGAATTACGCCAGATATGTTCCTTTATAAATCCACACACTGCTAACTTCAATGTCCTCTTCTGGCTCCCATCTGAAGCCAGCCTGAGGAAAAGGACAACACTGAGAACAGAAAAGGAGATGGATGGCAATTATTTGGGTCTTTGATGGCAGTGTTGGGCCTCTAGATCAAGCAATCCTCAAGCCTGTATTTCCTCCAGGCTTATGGTTGTTAGTTTCAGTCAGTCAGGGTTCTGCTACCTGCAGCTAAAGTCATCTTGATACCCTAAGCTATTTAAAAATCTCAAATGGCAAGGGGTTTTATTTACAGGACCCCAAAACAGCATAATTTCTCCTTTAAAGAACTGTTCCTAGCCGGGCTCGGTGGCTCAGCCTGTAATCCCGCACCTTGGGAGGCTGAGGTGAGTGGATTGGCTGAGCCCGCAGGTTTGAGACCTGCCTGGGCAACTTGGTAAGACCTCAACTCTACAATAAATCAAAAAATTAGCCGGGCGTGGTAATGCACGCCTGTAGTTCCAGCTACTTGGAAGGCTGAGGTGGAAGGATTGCCGAAGCCCCAGCAGGTAGAGGCTGCGGTGGCCAGGAGCGGCCACTGCACTCCAGTCTGGGTGACAGAGTGAGACTTCAACTCAAAAAAAAAAAAAAAAAGAATTGTTCCTCACCTTAGCTGTAATCTTTACTAATAAAGCAGAGTTTCAGGTGAAGACAGAGGAGGCTGAGCAAACAGTAGAAACCTAAGATCAGCCTGGGGTTCTCACTATGAAAATATGTAGAACTGCTTTGCTTTTACCAGTACAGGCATTAAACACTGCAAGATGAAACTCTAAAAGAAGACCAAGTTCTTTATAACTACCACTAGTTAACTTTGGACTTCATTCTCTTTTCTAAAAACCAAATATTTAATAATAATTCTTTTTAAACTTTTAAAACTGTTATTACCTTTATGTTTTTCCAATATTTTCCATATACAAAATATACTTCATTTAACATATAAGGTAACCAAAAGCCAAAGAGCATTTTGACTTTTAACATATACTATAAATCTGAAGTTACTGAACCACTAAGATGAATAATTCGTAATTCTGTTATTAAAAAGAATTAGTTTTACTTACCAGAAAAACTAGTGACCCATCAAGTCCTAGCATCTAAAACAAACAAATAATAATAGTATGTATTAATCCAAGATGCAATAGAATTTTTTATTCCAATTTCTGAAAAAGGCTCACTTTCCTTTTAATATCTTTAAACATAGTCCTCACCCACTACTTTTTAATACCGCCTGTCATTTTCAGAAAGTTAAAAAAAAAAATTGCTGACGAGAGTTTTATATTTTGAAAGTATAAGATTAAAAAGTCTTTACAAATTCCACCTTGAGTGTAGTTCTTATATAAGATACAGAGCCAGTCAAGACTTCACGACAGAACTGTTTTCTTTTGTCAACTGAACTATGAAAATACTACTTAAGTCTAAACTGTTACTTTGTTTTTCAAAAGGCCACAATTTCAGGTGAAACAAAGATAGAAAAACAGTCACGAATATCATATTTTCACCACAAACAGTACATCACTTAACTTTCTCTAAAAATTAAAATTCTGGTAAGCTGCTTTTATCAAATTAACTATAAAATTAGCGTACACATCTAAATGTGCCCAAGTTTAAAATATCTTTTAGGATTAAGACACCTGATAGGCTAGGCATGGTGGCTCATGCCTATAATTCCAGCGGTTTGGGAGGCCAAGATAGGAGCATCACTTGAGGCCAGAAGTTTGAGATTATCTGGGCAATACAGTGAGACCCTGTTTCCACACACAAAAAATGTTTAATTAAAAAAAAAAATTAGCCAGGCATGGTGGCACACGGCTGCAGTAGCAACTACTTATGAGGCTGAGATGGAAGGACAGCTTGAGCCCAAGTTCGAGGCTGCAGTGAACTACAATCATACCACTGCAATCCAGCTTGGGCAACAGTGAGACCCTGTCACCAAAAAGCAAAAAACAAAGAAAAAAACACCAGGATTCTTGATAAAAAAAAAGGTCTTACTCTTTCCCATGTAAGCTCTTCAGCAGCTCTGTCCCATTCTAAAGCATTCCAGTTCATGTCATCTGGAAATATAAGCACAGTTTAAAGATTACTGAGGGAACTTGAACTAAAAATAATAAGATGCAGTCTTTTAATTCAGTATTTTGTAAGCTGTTGTTGAGAAACCATATTCAAAATTTTTACATACTGAATATTTGCTTGTTAGGCAATAAATAATGAATATATAACATACATATAAATAATATATATAAAATAGGTAACCCTAGAAATGACTTAAGTGCTATAAAGGAAATAAATACAGGTTATATGAAAGAGGAATTCAACAGTTCTGAGGCAGTAACAATCTGGTGGGTTTGAGAAAAGTAAGGAAGCCAGGGATCTAGAACTTTCTGAGTGATAAGCGTGGGGGATGTTAAAGGAAGACAGGAATCAGATCATATAAGAGACATGTGAAGTCTAGACTTTATTTTATTATTTAGTATAACGGAAAAACCACTAAAAGATTTAAAAGCAGGAAAGTAATATGAACTATGTGGGACAAGAATGGAAGGAGGAGACCAGTCAGGAGCTCCTGCATTAGATAAAGACAGAAATCATGGCCAGACACGAGGGTGGCAGCAGGGTGCATTCTCAGAGCCTGACCTCTCCCTGCGAAGGTCTCCTGCTCCCATTACACAAGTCATTTCTCATCCTTTCAGTCTTGGCTCAAATATCACTTATGCTGAGGAACCTGGGAAACCTTATTTTAAAAAGGACTCCCCGCAGCATCCTCAGAGCAACCTGCACAACACTTATCACAATGTACGCTTCCAATTTCTTCGCTAGACCAGAAATTCCATGAAGGTAGGAATCTAGTGTTTTGTTCACAACTATGTACTCAGTGTCCACCAGAGTCCCTTGCATAAGGAGACACTCAAACACCAGCCGTGTCGAGTGGACCCAGAGATGGTGCAATGACTGAACGGAAAACTGAGGTGGGAGGGAGAAGGAAAGGCAGTGAGCAACTAATAGCTGCCTGACATACCCAGTCTTGGATGTCATTTTACATTCTAGAGTTTACACTGCTAGAAAATGAGAGACTGGTTTCTTTAGGTGGTCCCTGGTATGCATATTCATATGCATATTCATATGCATACCAGGGACCACCTAAAGAAACCAGTCTCTCATTTTCTTTTCATTTTCTTGAAGTATATATTTGAATATACTTCAAGAATTATTTTTTATTTTAAAAGTTGCACTGACTCAATGGACTTGCAAAGAGAATAAATGAATGAGAAAAATCCTTATCAAATTCCTTACAAAATAGGATCAGTTCCAATCTAACAAATAATTTCTTCCTATCCTTCCTACATAAAAAGTCCTATATAAAAGAAAATTGTAGCCGGGCTCAGTGGCTCAGCCTGTAATCCCGCGCCTTTGGGAGGCTGAGGTGAGTGGATTGCCTGAGCCAGTAAGTTCGAGACCCGCCTGGGCAACTTGCCAAGACCTCATCTCTACAATATATCAAAAATCAGCCGGGCGGGGTAGCGCGTGCCTGTAATTCTGGCTACTCAGAAGGCTGAGGGGGAAGGATTGCTGGAGCCCGGCGGGTTGAGGCTGCGGTGGCCGGGAGCGGCCACTGCACTCCAGTCTGGGCGACAGAGTGAGACTCCAACTCAAAAAACAAAAAAACAAAAAACCAGAACTTCAAAACACTAAAATGTAAAAACTCCATTCCTCTTCCTCAATACAAGCTGACAAGAGATTCATGGTGGTGAGGAGTGCGGCCACACAAGCATCATTACCCTGGGCTCCATTATTAGCATCTGCCGCATCTTCGACACCAGCATCATCTTCCTCCTCATTGTCCTCCTCCTCCTCTTCAGGCTGATCATCCTGGGCATCGGGGTTCTCCCCGACCACGGCATTCTCAGCAGGTGGGTTGGCAGGCTGATCAGCAGCAACATTTTCTGCACCATTTCCTCCTGCTGGAGCCTAAAAATGACAGAAGAGTCTAGACATTTAGATCCACTCATCTGTTTTGCTCTATTTCCAAATCGCATTATCCCTGCTAAAAAAACAAAACTAGCAAACACAAACCTACTAAAATTTTTTTAAAGCACACCTTTCAAACACATATTTTCTAAATGTATCCAATACACTCAGAGGCCACAGTATATATATTCATTTAGTATAATTTAAGGATTAATATTTTACAAAACATTACAGAAAGTGGGCTTTCAAAGCTGGCTCTCTTGAATACATCATTCTGAAATCCTTTTTTTATGACATATTTCTTGTCTCTATTGACAGTGTTAGGGGTAACATTATTTTTAATTTACATACATACATATTTGTAACTTAATTCTCTTGTTATCAAACACTTGAGGAAACGGTTTCTAATTTCTGCTCAGTGGGTAAGACTGTGCATGTGGACTTTGTGAGTTCCCAAATGCATTTTCCTCTGGCTCTTCCTAAGTTCTGCTACCTACCAATTACAAAGATATAGTTGTAGTTAATTGTTAATAGTTAAGTTAAAACACTTAACTCCCAATGGTGTTCATGAGGATTCTAAAAAAGAACTGCACTAAATGCTTCAAAACATGAGGTACACTGATAACATTTAATACTACACGAGTGTCATTTTCTTTACAGTCCATTGTCTATGTATGCTTTCCAAAGGAAAGGCTGCACTCTGTAGAGAAAAAGAAATGGAGTAATTTGATGAAATCAATCTTTTCACTAACAAAAGCTGAAAGTCCCAAAAAGAAAAGATAGCTCGTTCACTATAATTTTGAGTATTTTATAGTTCATGTTTAATAATAAAATGTAATTTGTATTCATAACCCTGAATTGCACCCATCTTTAAAATAAATAATAATAAAATGTAAATAAAGTGTAAACCATTTTCATATACAAGTAGCTAATTTGTGATGTTTTCAGTCCCATAATTTGTCAGCAAGCAAGATACTAAAAATTACTTATTATGTCCCCTTCTTAACACTCCTTGCATCTTAGATGCCACTTGCTCAGATGCAAGTATGTCATCACTCAAAATGAAAGAATAAAACTGCACAAGATTTCTATCAACAGTGTTCCAGTTTTCTGCTTTTGCTAAAGTTCCTACTTGGTAGGAAAGGCAAGGCATTTTACACATGAAGAGACTGATAAAGAGGCAGGGTAGCCTCCTTAAAGTTATGCAGCATGTCAGAACATATCCAGGAGAAGCGTTTCTTAATTTCCAGGACACTCCAGGTAAGCAGTGAACCCAGACAAAGAAAATGAAAGAGCACTTTGGCACACCCCTAACACAGCTCCCAACCTGGCTATTAAATTAAGAAGGCAAAGTCACCACAGCACTCTTGATTTTTCACCTCTCTCTTTTAATCTTCCCCCAACCCTTTCCACTGTCTTCTTTGAAATGGCAAAAGAACACTTAAATATGGAAATCAAGGGTTTGAATCTTAGAGGAAGACAGTAACTTTCATGTCCTACCAAGTTAAATCTATGCTGGGGGTGAGGAAGTTACCTCATTTTGGTGGTGTCCAGCAGCATTGAAGGGTGGAGCAGCATGCTCCAACCAAATTGGCGCGCCCCCATGGACAATCTGCTCTCGCAACCACACCAGGCTAATGAATGCACACAGTGTGCATGTCACCACAAAACAACCCTGCAAACAATCCGCCAACAAATTTTCCCTATTAAAAAAAATACATATAGTTATTCCAAAGGACACTTAAAATTAGGAAACCAAAGATAACAACGTTTCCTTTTACATTAAAATCACAGGAAAAAGACAGAAAAATAAAACATATTTTTTGAATGGAAATCCCTTAAGTTTATCCAAAGAATTATATAATAGTGAAAGTCTTTTTATCTTGTAAGACGGCCAACTTATATAAGATACATTTGTATTAAATACATTATAGTAGGCATAAAATAATATCAGAACTACACAGGAATATAATATATAGGTGGTTGGTTACCTGATACCTAAGTCCACACAAATTAACAGAATTATCAAATCAGAAAAGCAGAGAAGCTTCTCCAGACAGGCTTACAAACAACATAAAGAAATGAAGGCTGAGAGATATTCAGTGTGCCACGTGTAAGACAAAGAAGTCTATAATGCATTTTATAAAAATTTTTCACTTAGCAAGCAAATCAAGTTTTGGTGTTAACTGCATATATACTAAAGGTGTATTAGTTTTCAACAAAACCAAAAAGTCAAGGTAGAGTTCCTGTATCAATCATACATAAAAATACAAGAAATAGCATAATACTGAAAACCCCCTTCATCCACAGAGGAATGTGAAGAAACTTATTCTTCCCTAGTCCACCTTTATGATTTCAGAATAATCCAAGGATAACTAAAAATCTTAGTAGCCCTTGGAAAATCTAGTCTTTTAATAGAATGGTTTTTTCCCTCCATGGAAAACCTGAGACAGGGTCAATCTGTGCCTAGAGATTACCCAAATCACTGAGCTACAAAACAGAGCAACTGCTAAGATATTAAGGATATTTAAAGGAAAACCTCAGGGAAAAAAATATATTCTACAGAGAACACAAAACATTACTCAGAAAAAAGGTCATTTCGTTACAAATGCTTTCAGAAAAACTGCTTCAATTTTTCAAATTGTTAAAGGTCACATAGGATTATAAAACCAAGCCATGTTTACAATTTCTTCTGACTCTCCGCACCAGGCCACCAGCATTCCACCACTGTCAATGAGTCCTCTAATGAAGGCAAGTCAGGCGGCCGGCCCACAAGCCAATCAGGTCTGAGGGAAAGGGGAGCCTGCCAGTACCAGGCAAGCAACAACACTTGTTGTCAAATTAAGATACAGTAAAACAACTACAGTGAGCAAGTTTTTAGCATCTATATTCTAATAATCACAAAAAACATTTAAAAAATAAAGTGAGTTCAAATGTGTATGTTAAAAACACGTTTAAACAAACTCTCAACATATGAACATCAACAGTAGTATATATTTCAAACTGCATGACATCCTATTTACCAGGTTATCCCACCACTACAAAATAGTTCTTTAGAACAGTATGTTTTAAAAGGAATGTCATTTATATTTATCAGCTACTTCTACTGTAGCTATAACTGTTAGAGTAAGAAATATTAACTATCTGTCCTGAAAACAGAATAATTTTCAAATTATAACAAAATTAAATATATGGAGAAAAAACCAAGCATTATCTATGTTGCACAACCTTGACTGTCAAACAGATTCAATACTCACGTCGACAGCATGTCTAGTGGCAGTGTCAGTAGTGAGCTCACAGAGCCAGTAAACAAGCACTTGTAGATGCGGCCTGTCAAAAAAGAACATGAAGGCACACAGTCACAACTCACACCATGAACTCATACAGTGGCTCAAGAAAGCAGAGGAGTGCCATGAATGTCACTGACATAAACAATCACTCTTTGCAAGTCTGAGTCTAAAAATACTAAATTTTTAAAAATATGGTGAAGCATAAAAATAACAAGAGTGAACAGTAAGTATTACACAATGTTTAGTGTTTAGATTCTCCCTAGATTTACTTGCTTCCTTTAATTAAATGAGTTTAGATATCAGAAAAGGAAAAAACAAACTAAGCCGGGCTCGGTGGCTCAGCCTGTAATCCCACGCCTTGGGAGGCTGAGGTGCGTGAATTGCCTGAGCCCGTGGGTTCAAGACCCGCCTGGGCAACTTGGTGAGACCTCATTTCTACACTAAATCAAAAAATTAGCCGGGTGTGGTAGCACATGCCTGTAGTTCCAGCTACTTGGAAGGCTGAGGCGGAAGGATTGCCAGAGCCCAGCAGGTTGAGGCTGCAGTGGCTGGGAGTAGCCACTGCACTCCAGTCTGGGCGACAGAGTGAGACTCCAACTCAAAAAAAAAAAAAAAAGAAAAAACAAACTAAAGATCTCAAAAACAACAGTTTAAAGAATTTTTTTAAACTCTAGGATTTCAATTTTCATTAAGTCTGCCCATGAAAATAAAGGATTTCCATTTTGAGGTGTACATCTTTGAAATTAAGAGGTTTTTTTCTGAAGAGCATGTGCTTTAAGGTCATAAATGACAACCTGACAACCAATTTTCTAAAAGCACAAATTCAAGGACCCTCAAATAGAGAATATCTTATTCTCTATTTCTCTTATTCTGAAAATATCTCATTTTCCAAATTCAGGTCATTTAGGAAAAAGAGGAAGTACAGGTGAATGCTCTATCATCCCGTTACCCCTTAGTCAGAAAAGGCAATCTTTTAGTGAGAAAAGCAAAATTCCAGGCAGAATGAGATAACAGAGCGTAAATTTGGAAATGGGGCACGAGAGTAAAAAGCTGAGATTTCCTTTCAAGCCAGTTCTCACTTGTGTATTGGTTTAAGCATTCTCTATAAACTTTTTTTTCCTGAGTTGGAGTCTCACTCTGTCACCCAGGCTGGAGTAGAGTGGCACTCTCACAAGCCACTGCAGCCTCGATCTGCTGGGCTCAGGTGATACTTCCATCTCAGCCTTCCAAGTACCTGGAACTACAAGCATGGGCCACCACGCCCGGCTAATTTTTTTTTTTTTAACTGTAGAGACAAGGTCTCGTCATGTTGCCCAGGCTGGTCTCGAACCTGTGGGCCCAAGCAATCCTCTTGCGTCCACCTCCCAAAGTGCTAGGATGACAGGCATGAGCCACCACACCTGGCCTCTCTATATATAACCTTTTATCAAAAATTTTCAGTGACTTCATTGGCTGTTTTCAAAAGCCAAATCAAAATGAAAAGGCAGGAAAAGATTTTCTATAATAGAAATTACTTACATATGTGTACAAAAGCAAGTATGCTTGTAAAAAAGTAAAAATGACAACAAACTAAATGTGGAGATGGGAAAACGGGTTCATAAACAGGCCTCCTCACTACAGAGTACTTTGCATCCATTAAAAAATAAAAATAAGCTAGTAGAACACGTACGTACATGGAAAGACAGCCAAGGTACACTGGTAAGTTAAAGAGAGAAGTTACAGAATGTGTTTTATCTGATGTAATTTAAATTGTGTCTGTATATAAACAAGTGAGAAATCAAACTTGTTAACTGTGGAACTTAAATCTTCTTAGTTCTTACTTATTTTTGACTATTGGACCTACTAATTTTAGAGAAGCATGTTAGTCTTCCACTACAACTATGAATGCTTTACATAGCTATTTTCTGGTACATAAAAATTCTTCAATTTTATTTTCTTCATGTTCTATGCCTTTCATTAATATGAAATACAGTCAGGCTCAGTGGCTCAGCCTGTAATCCCGCATCTTTGGGAGGCTGAGGTGAGTGATTGCCTGAGCCCGTGGGTTCGAGACCCGCCTGGGCAGCAAGACCTTATGTCTACAATAAATCAAAAAATCAGCCAGGTGTGGTAGTGCATGCCTGTAATTCTGGCTACTTGGAAGGCTGAGGCGGAAGGATCGCCGGAGCCCAGCAGGTCGAGGCTGTGGTGGCTGGGAGCAGCCACTGCACACCAGTCTGGGCGACAGAGTGAGACTCCAACTCAAAAAAAATTAAATTAAATTAAAAAAAAAATATGAAATACAATTCTTTGTCCCACTTAATGCATTTCACCCTGAATGACCTTTGGCTGATTAATATTGTTCCTGTTTTCTGTTAGCATTTGCTAACAAAATTATTTTTCTATCTCTTTAACATTAACATACACACAAAGTGTAAAGATCTATTTTGTAACAAAGAAATCTAAACCCTTATGGTTACAGATATATTTAAGTTTACCTTTTATTTCCCCCTCTTTGCCTTCCCTTTCTTTCCTGTCTTTAGTTGAGCTTTCCTTTTATTTGCTGGTTCCCACTCCCACTCCCCAGAATGAAAACTGACCCTACTTCTAATCTTCCAGCAGTTGCCTTTAAGTTCTGCTACTTTTTTATCGAAATACATTTTACATAAATTATAAGTGTCCAGCTAAGTGAATTCTTACATATGTATATAGCTAGGTAACTACCACCCAGATCAGAATGTTCAACACTTCCAGCCGCTCAGACGGCTCCCTCAAGCCCCTTCCCAGTCAACAGACCCTCCAGAAGGTAACCACTATTCTGACCTCTATCCCTATAGATGAACTTGACTTGTTTTTAAATTTCACATACATGCTATCATGCAACCTATAATCTTTTGTGCCAGGCTTCTTTTTGTCAAAGAAGCAAAATTCTCCCATGTTATTCTTTATCACAACAGCCAACTCCTTTGTCACTGCTTTGTGAATAAACCACAATGTATTCCACTGTATGAATAAACCACAATATATCCATCCGACTGCTAAGAAGGATGCAATTGGTTCTGGTTTTTAACCACTATTAGCAAAGCTGCTGTGGTCATTCTGATATACACATCCTTTAGTGGACAGAAAGTTCTCTTGTTATTCCAGGAATGGAACTCTAAGATCGTAAAGTATCTATAATACTTAGCATAAGTAGATGATGTCAAATAGTTTTCCAAAGTGGTTATAACGTACACACTCCCCTCATCAATGTACACATGGTCCAGATGATCCACATCCTAGGCAACATTTGGACTGTCTTTAAACCATTCTTCTTGTGCCTTTCCCTGACAAGTAATGATGTTCAGCACTCTTTCCTGTGTTTATTGGCTACAGTCATCCTTTGGTATCCAAGGGGAATTAACTCCAGGACTCTCCCCAATACCAAAATCTGCAGATATTCACATTCCACAGTCGGTACTGCAGAATCTATGGATATGGAGGGCCTACTAACATAGGTATCTTCTTTCCAGAAACACCTGTTCAAATCCTCTGCCCACTTTTTTTATTGGGCTGTCTTGCCTTTTTCTTGCTGATTTATATACTCTAGATCAAGTCTTTTTTTGGGCATATACATTGCAAATATCTTCTCCCACTCTGTGGCTTATCTCTCACCCTTAAAAGTATCTACAGATTAACAGAAGTACTTCATGCCGGGCTCGGTAGCTCAGCCTGTAATAACAGTGCTTTGGGAGGCTGAGGTGAATGACTGCCTGAGCCTGCGGATTCAAGACCCGCCCGGGCAACTTAGTGAGACCTCATCTCTACAATGAATCAAAAATTAGCCGGGCATGGTAGTGCACACCTGTAATTCCGGCTACTTGGAAGGCTGAGGCGGAAGGATCGCCGGAGCCCAGCAGGTCAAGGCTGCGGTAGCCGGGATTGTGCCACTGCACTCCAGTCTGGGCGACAGAGTGAGACTCCAACTCAAAAAAAAAAAAAAGAAAAAAAGAAGTACTTCATTTTATCAATTATCAATATTTTAGTTGTCTCCTGTATTTTCTTTTAGAAGTTTTTTTTTTGTTTTAACTTTTATATTCAGGCTTTTAATTCATCTCAAATTAAGTTTTACATCAGAAAGAGGTAATGATATGGTTCATTTTTTTCCCTGTATGGCCATCTAGTTGATGCTATACTGTTTACTGAAAAGACTATCTTTCCTCCACTGGACAGTGACAGCAACTTTGTTGTTAATCAAGTCTAGTTCTGGACTCTGGTTACCCCTACATTCTTAATGCATAGTTATATTTTTCTACCTACATCTAGAACATCTAGACAAGCAACTGAAACTTTTATTTCTATCCTCCCCTTACAATTTCTCCCATGTTAAGATCATCTGGAATTTTAGTTCAAGGCTGTTACCTAAAAATATTAATTATTACAGACTAACAATAATTGAGACTTAGCTATACGAAACACTTGTTCCCTTTTCTTCATATCTCACATCCTGCCTTTTGATTCTTTGCTTATTTAGCAAAGTATGTTCTCAAATAACGTTTTCATAAAAAACTTAAGGCAGTAAGCTTTTCAAATCTTTACACCTACTAAAATGCTGACATCTTGTCCTTCCATCTGAGAATGATTTACAGAAAGAGAATTTTAGGTTCAAAAAATGTCAGGCTGGAAGCACTGGCTCACACCTGTAATCCCAGAACTTTGGGAGGCCGAGGATTGCTTGAGCCCAGGAGTTCAAGACCAGCCTGGGCAACATAGTATCACTACAAAAAAATCAAAACAATTAGTCGGGCAGGTAGCACACACCTGTAGACCCAACTACTTGGAATCTAAGGCAGAAGGAGCCCAGGAGGTTGAGGCAAGCTGTGATTGTGCCACTGTGCTCCAGTCTGGGCAACAGAGTGAAACCCCAAACCTCCCCTCCCCCTCTCAAAATGTCAAATTTTGAAGTTTCCACTGTCTTCTAGCATTCAACACTAGTAATTTTAAGTCTGACGGACGTCAGTCTGGTTTTCTTCCTTTGTAGGATAAACTGAAAATACACCATCTCTAGTCCAGGTTACAAGTCTTTTTCTTTATCATGGTCAGCTTTCTCTTTCAATCTAAAAGATGCCAATCATTGCCTTATCCCCATTACCTCCTTCACCTGAAGAACTACTAACTAGACAGATAAACAACAGAAATCAAGCTTTCACCTCTCAGATTTTTTTCTCATACTTGCAACTATGTGTCTCTGAGTTACAACCTAGAACTCCTTGGCTCAATCTTTTAGCTCACTCACTCTTCAACAGAACATATATTCTGCTATTTGGTGTATCTCCCAAGATTTTCATTTCAATAGATTTTCATTTGATCATGCTTATTTTATCATATTTTAGGAAGACATGAGGATATTAATTATTCTAATGCAAAAATCCTGTTTAACTCCAAAGAATCATATCTATATACTCTGCTACTCATATACCATCTACTTCTCTATAAAGAACCCAAAGGGGATCACCTAAGAGGGTTAGTTAGTTTATCAGCCTGCCAGAGAGCCTCCTACTTCTGAAAGATAAGCCTCCCAATTATCCAGGACTATCAGCTAAATGACCTTTTCAAAAAGAAGAGGAAAATCCCAAAAGAATCCATCTTTTGCAGTCCTTGAAAGCTCTAGCACCCAAGTATAGGGTAGCTCATGCCTATAAACTCAGCACTCTGGAAGGACAAGGCAGGAGGATCGCTTGATCCCAGAAGTTTAGGCCCAGCCTGGGCAACATAGTTAGACCTTGTCTCTACAAAAACTACAAAAATTATCTGGGCCTGGTGGTGCACACCTGTAGTCCCAGCTACTTGGGAGACTGAGGAGGGAGGATTGCTTGAACCCAGAAGGCCAAGGTTGCAGTGAGCCAGGACTGCACCACTGCACGCCAACCTGGGCGACAGAGTGAGATACCACCTCAAAAAAACAAAACGGGGGGAGGGAGCTTTAGTATACTTCCAAGAATAAAATTTGTGTTTTGTGGTTTGATTTTCAATTCTTTCATGAAGTTTTATTATTAGTCCCTGTATGATGTGCTCTTTTCCCACGTTATTTTAAGAAACTGATGTTAAAAAACTTTCTTAGTTCAGATGAATGTTTTCTAAGTGAGTCTTTTCTAATATGTGATATAATATCAAATAATTAAATATAATTTGAACAACAGTATGATGCAATATTACTTTTTAATATTAAAACAGTTATGCAATGTTTAAATAACTCAAACCAGAGGCATGAATACTCACATGCTGTAAGAGGAACAACTCCCAACCATGCAAAGGCCACAAGTGTATAATGAAACCAATATCGTATTGCAGTACCAATACTTGTAACCAGTCCGGCAAATATGTCTTGAATTGGAAGCCGTGAAGGCATATCTGGAGAATAAACTACAAAAGGAAAAAAGCACATACAACATCATAAAGATTTAAAAATAACTTAATTCATAAATATAAAACAGGCATCAAACTTTCCCTACCTGTATTTCACTTAAAATGTGTCCTATTAAAAAAAAAAAGAGCCAGGTCACGGCAGTGGCTCATACCTGTAATCCCAGCACTTTGAGAGGCCAAGGCAGGAGGATTGCTTAAGCCCAGGAGTTCAAAACCAGCCTAGGCAACATAGCAAGAACTTACTTCTCTACAAAATTATTTAAAAAATCGACCAGGTGGCACACCCATTGTCCCAGCTGCTGAAAGGGCTGAGATAGAAGGATTGCCTGAGCCCAGGAGGTCAAGGCTGCAGTGAGCCATGATTATGCACTGCACTCCAGCCTGGACAAGAGTGAGACCCAAACTCAGAAACAAACGAACAAACAAAAACCCTAAAACACAAAATACCTTCACAAAGGAATGTACTGGGATCCCAAAATGAACAATTATGCTTCAAATTTTTTATAATTTGTGAGTGTAGTCCTCTATTTAAGATGAACACAACAGTAAACACTTATCAATAGGGGTAGGAATTGTCATCAATATTTTAAAGACCTGCAAAATATTTACAAAATACTAACAAAATACTGAGCTAACATTGTTATTCTAACCTATATAATCTTAGCTCAAAAATAGTCCAAATTTGAATATTATGAGATATCTGATTAAATCAAGGCATCACTGTTAATTTTTCTAGGTGGATAAATGGTATTATCATTATGTTTTTTAAAAAGATCCCTTACTGTACATACTAAAATAAAGATGAAATTATAAATGATGGGGTTGTTTGAAAAAAGGATGGAGGCCGGGCATGGTGGCTCAAGCCTGTAATCCCAGCACTTTGGGTGCCGAGGCAAGAGGATTGCTTGAGTGCAGGTGTTTCAGACCAGCACAGGCAGTATAGTGAGACTCCAACTCTACAAAAAATCAAATATTAGCTGGGTGTGGTGGCACATGCCTGTAGTCCCAGTTACTCAAGAAGCTGAGATGGGAGGACTGCCTGAACCCAGGAGGTTGTGGCTGCAGTAAACCCTGATCCTGCCACTGCACTCCAGCCTGGGCAGCAGAGTCAGATGCTGACTCAAGAAAAAAAAACAAAAAAACAATGGAGAAGTAGGGAATGAGAGCACAGGCACAACAAGATAGGCCAGATATGAAACTAAGTGATGAGTATATATGGGCTTATCGTATCTTTGTTAAGTGTCTGAACTTGTCTATAATTAAATGTTAAAAAAAAAAGACCCAAAAAAAGTCCTACAAATTAAACCTCACACACGTATATATGTTAAAAGAAGGTATGTGGTTTTTAAAAACATTTCCCTAAATGGATAGCAATACTTTCTATTGCTACCAAAGACAATCAAGCTGAAAATAGTTGCTTTAAACCATTTAAACACCTTTATGCTGCCAATAATAACCAAAAATGTATCTAAACTTATAAAGAACTTACTTGGTGTAAAAGCAAATCTGTGCTTGCATAATTCACAGTATTCTTTTCGACTGTGTTTCAGCCACTGAACTAAGCTGTAATTACAAATACACTCATAAGTACAGTGTTTACAATAAAGAAACATTAAGGCTTCATTGAAAACTAAGAGTCTGTTTCTATTAAAACCTTACACATAACAGCTTGCATAATTTCAATAATTTCAAATTAGAATATTCTTAACTTTTTATAACTGTCTCCTAAGAGTACAGAACTATGACAACCAAAAATAAAAAACAATATGTATTTCTACTTTTAAAAAGGTTCAATTAATCTAAGCTAATCTCCTCAATCTAAACTGTAATCTTCTCAAAGCTAAATGAGTATGAAATAATCTCCTGGCATAGACATCAGTTCTAACACTGGTCTGACAATATCAGTACCTGGTATTGAGGTCTGAATCCTAGTTCTGGCTGATAGAAAGGTTACTTAGGCTTTCTGTGCTTCAGTTTCCTCACCATAACAATACTCCACCTCAAAACTTTCTTATAAGGATTTCAAGAGTTAAAATGTGTAAAGTTCTTAGGACAGTTCTTGGCACAAAGGAAAGCTACTATTATGCCAAGCAAAGCTAAAAATCTGTAACACTTCCAGTGGACAAAATAAACAAGAGGGTACTGACGCATACCGGGGAGACAATATACCAAAATAATAGGCACAGTATGAAGAATTGTGTATAACTTCTCTTCCCAATTTTTGAATTTTTAGATAAAATTTTTTTAAATTACTAATTATTTTAAAAGTTCATTGAAATGATCTCTCTTATTGTATGGATGACAAACTTGAAGCTCAGACTTACACAATTTTCCAAAAGTATGACTTACCATTCTTGATGAATAAACTTAATACTGCCAGTACATACACAAGGGTGATAAAGAGGTTTCTCAGGTGTTCCTTCTGACCGACACACTCTACATATGTCTGTTAATGGAAAAAAAGAGAGAATTCCCTTTAGTTTTAACTTTTTTAAAAACAAGCCAGCTGTGGAAGTTCGTGATTATAAAACCAGTACTTTGGGAGGACAAGGCAGGAGGATTGCTTAAGGTCAACACAGGGAGACCTTCCACACACACACAAAAATAATAATTTTTAAAAATTACCCAGGCATGGTGGCACATGCCTATACTTCTAGTTAATCAGAAAGCTGAGACAGGAGGATCCCTTGAGCCCAGGAGTTCGAGATTTCAGGGAGTTCTGAAAATGCGACTGAACACCCCAGGTGGGGTGACAGAGGAAGACGCTCTTAAATTAAAAAAAAAAAAAAGTAATGCCCCTGCCTGGCAGGTCATGCCTGTAATCCCAGCACTTTGGGAAGCCAAGACACTTGGCTCAGTTGAGCCCAGGAGTTCAAGACTAGCCTAAGCAGTGTAACAAGACTTCGTCTCTACAAAAAATGAGCTAGGCATGGTGGTGCACACGTATAGTCCCAGCTACTCAAGAGGCTCAGGCAGAAGTGTCACCTGAGCCCAGGAGGTCAAGGCTGCGGTGAGCTATGATCATGCCACTGCACTCCAGCTTGGGCAAAAGAGTGAAATTCCAACTCAAAAAAAGTAAAAATGATAACAATACAAAAACAAAAACAAGACAATCAAAAAATTAAAATATCGCCCATTAAAGCAAGAATTAATCACTTGACAAAACATTAGGAGCATGGAACTGAAAACTGTGATTAACACATTCACGGCTGGCAAATTTTTCGTTTTCCTAATACTGAGAGCGGGTGAAAATAAAAAAATCTGAAGCTGGTTGCCACAAACTTCTGCCATTAAGCACAATTAAAACGATCTTTTCTAAATTGTCACCTTTTTCACAACACAGCTGAAAGTTGCAGACATATCCAGTATTTGCCTCAGACACCACTCTGACTGGCATCACACTTTGTATCTTTATTTGGATTATAAACCCAAAAAGACAGTTTTCCACAATGAGGTATCATGGAGTCATCCAAGGAAAGTTCTTCAGGTTTGTTGAACTTATTTAAAGCATAATTTATTACGGATTCAATTTTGCGCAATCTGCTGAGATCTGACTGCATTTCTGCATTATTGGAAAAATGCAAAAACCACAAAATTTGTAGGAAATCTATTTCACATCATTATTTTTTAAAAGAAAGGCATTGCACTTGACAGACGTGTTGACCAATAATCATGAACTGTGGTTTTCTCCACTTGTCCCATCAAAATAGTTAATGCTAGAGCCTTCTTCATTCTCAGACACCGTTGCACTGCTCCACTTTGTTTTTTATTTCTTTGAACATGCACATTTGTGATGCATCTAATCATAATACATGTTAGCTTCAGTTGCGATCATTTCTATAAAATCATCTCCAATAAATAGTCTGGCAACTTCACTTATACTTTAAGGATCATTTGGAAATACCTTGACACCTGGATTATCAGAATAAACACTTGTATGTTTCTTTTTGGATATTCTGTCCATTCAATGTCTGACTCGTTCTCACCAGACTAGATTCACTGTCGTAGATAATTTGCGTTACATTTCTTTGTTTACATTTCATCACTTCATCACTATCTGTCTCACTATCACTAATAAGTTCACTGGATTCACCTTTGACCTTGGAAATCTCATCAGCATGTATTTCTTCATTTTCCCTAATTATGGTAAATTATTTTTAATGCTGAAGTATGAAAGCCCTGAAATATCAAAATACAAGCATGTGACACTAATAACAACAAAATAATGACCAGCTTGCTAGTTTTACCAACTACATAAATAACATTGTGCAGTCAATATCAGATAATTATGTCAATTAACTTTCTCTCTTCTTGCCTTTCAAGTAAAATATAATAACACATACATATGATAAGATTGTAGCATCCAGAAACAGAATTTGCAAAGACATAAATTCACGTAAGTGGCAACCAGGAACAAATTTGGAATGATGTAAATTCATGTCAGTGGTCACAAATGAGTTAAGATGATATTCAAGCACATATCTGAAACTTTAAAAATTTCCTAAATGTGTTAAAAGACAAGTTGTTCCTTTGTATCAGAGTTCTAAGTCAAAAGTTGAAAACAACAAGAACAGTTAATTTTACTTAAAACTGCACTCTCCCATAACAAATACTAAACAGAAACATGCAAAATCAGGTCACCATTACTGTACCAGCAGTTAACAGTTTAACCCTTTGCACTCAGATGTCCCCTCTGAGGGGACATGGCAAATCTAGCAAACCACTTTGATGTCTTCTCTCAGAGGATACAAAGAGACTGCTGGTGATTATACAGGACAAACTTATGCTAGCACAAATATTTCCAAAACGTATGTTTCCTTGAAGCTTTCTATTCAAATTGCTCAAGAAAGCAAATAAAGAGGGAATATATACTGAGATATACGTTTAAAAAAAGTCAGCTAAGCCGGGCTCGGTGGCTCAGCCTGTAATTCCAGCACTTTGGGAGGCTGAGGTGAGTGGACTGCCTGAGCCCGTGGGTTTGAGACCCGCTTAAGCAACCTGGTGAGACCTCATCTCTACAATAAATTGAAAAATTAGCCGGGCGTGGTAGTGCGTGCCTGTAGTTCCAGTTACTTGGAAGGCTGAGGCGGAAGGCTCACAGGAGCCCAGCAGGTTGAGGCTGCGGTGGCCGGGAGTGGCCACTGCACTCCAGTCTGGGTGACAGAGTGAGACTCCAACTCAAAAAAAAAAAATCAGCTATCATTACAGGATGTGATGAATGTGTAAGGTGAATGTGTGAGGTGCTTTCACAGTGATGCACAGACTAGACAGTAAACTGCATATTATGAATGTGGGAGGAAGAAAACAAGACTGCATTATCTATGCATATAGAAAACCACTAGGTGGAAATCGTCAAACAAATTACTATCGCACAGCATGTATCAATGAACCTGCAGTGCGTGTCTGTGACTATTTCACATGTTCCCACACCTCAGAAAAATATAAGGTATGAAATTTTTATTTTTTGTCATAAGTTCCTTAGTGTCCAAAACTGCATTATAAAAATATCATTACAATAGGTTCCCATGCTATATTATTTAATATGAAGTGGTTCGTTTTTCACTATTTTGTTAAAAAAAAAAGTGTGGTTGACTAGCTGGCAAGTGATCTGCCAGACGGCTCAGAGTACAAAGGATAAAACTCCACAAAAACACATCTGAGGACTTAACAGTAACAGCACTAGGCAGGCAGGCACATGAGGCACCACTCTCGAATGACCTCACCCCACAAGAGCGACAGACAGAAACACACGCACCCAGGGTTAATGATGAGGGGATCTCAACACCAAGGACACCAGGTCACAGAGAGGTGAACCAGAGGCCACGCTCAGCAGAAGGGACCGCGGTCCAGGGCTGAGGGGTCCTCGGTGAAAGGGCCACAGCCTGGACCCGCGCCCGGCACTCAGCAGCTCTAGGGACATCTGTCATGTCTCCCGTCAAGAATGTCCTGCAACACAGCAGGGCAGAGGAACCGCGACTGACGCCGCGCTTGCTCGGAAAGCTCCTCTGCCAGCCGCTTCCGGAAACGCAGTCACAACTCGTACCCAGCTATCCTTACCGCCAGCTGGCGGATCTGAGGGGCAATGGCTGGTGTGCAGGAGAGGCAGGGGCTTACAGCACGCTCTTCCTCGTTCCTTTGGAATCACTGCCATCCCGATCCCCACCACCAGGATTCAGCGGGACTCTGACGCCCGTCGGAACGGAGAGAACACACGCTGAGTGGCACCGCGCAGCCCCAAGTGTGAAAGCGTCACAGGCTTGTGGCTGCTCCTCCTTGGGTGGGGTGCGTGGCTCTTCTACACTGCCGAAGACATCCGTCTGGTTAACTGGAAGCCAGGGGAGAGTAGCGTGCCAACCAGTTAGCGACCATGAATGTCTACCTCAGCTAGCTGCTCAATCTTGGCCACCTGTCCCAATGGAGCGACACCTGGTGCTCAGTGCTGCCTAACTGGTTAGCGCACTAGTCTCTCTGGTTATCTGTTAACCAGCCTCACTGGTTATCAACTAACCAGACAGATCTCTCATCAACGTACAGAAGTCATGTAACCCATCCACGGATGAGTTACCAGCGGTCCAATCCTGTCTGTGCCGGATCCCAGTGAGGTCGCCCGTGCTGAGTCAAATTAAGCCCCGACTCCACCACCCCCCAAAGCTGGTGCCTTTCAGTTTCAGCTGCGCAGCCAGACCCCCCTCACCAACGCCCACAGATGTTGGTTTCCTTAAGGTGACAGAGGGTCACGGTCCCAATCGCCATCGCTTACAGTCGGAATCACATCGCTCTAAACCCCTCTAAACCTCCCACTCTCACCGTCATCCTTGATTAATGAGAACATCCTTGGCAAAAGCGATCACGCTGGGCCATCCTACACTGGTCCAAGATTTGAGATCTAGCGGCGCAATAATGACACGTGACCGTTCGCTGCCTCGGCAAAGTTCCGACACAAAACAGAACCACGCTTCCATTCCACAAGTCCCATCGCAGTATCCAGGCGGCCCGTGCCGCGCTGAGCACCCTTTCTCCAGGCGCACACGTCAGCCCAGGGAAACCAGCCAAGAGCGCGGAAGGCGCCAAGAGGCGGGGCGGACCCCCGCGGCGCGGGTTAGCATTTCAACTGCTGCAAATTCAATACGCGGCATTAGCGCTGGGATTACCGCGGCCAACAGCACCAGGTCTGCCCTGCAACAGATCCTCCTGAAAGGATTTACGGTGGACTCGTTCCAATTACGGGCCTCAAAAGAGCCCTGCGTCTCTTTCATCACTGCCCTCCCGCGTAGGGAGTCGGTAATTTGCACGCCTGCTGCCTTCTTCGTGTGGGGTATTACTTTAGCAGGCTTTCTGCAAAACCAAACCGAGACTTCAGTCACTTGGATTTCTGGTCACCACGCTCTCCATGGTAGGCACAGCAAATACCACCTCAGGGTGACAGGGCCGTGGAGGTTACCCAGAGCCACAGCGCCACTGGGCTGCGGGGATGGATTCGCTCTGAAATGTCCAGCTATGTGGGCAGGGGCTGAGCACACATTCAAAGCCATCCACACCATCACCTAGACTAGACTAGTTAGACGCCTGCAGATTAACTTTTTTTTTTTTGAGTTGGAGTTTCACTCTGTCACCCAGACTGGAGTACAGTGACCGCTCCCGGTCACTGCAGCCTCGACTTGCTGGGCTCCAGCAATCTTCTGCCTCAGGCTTTCAAGTAGCCAGAACTACAGGCGCACTACCACACCCGGCTAATTTTGATTTATTGTAGAGATGAGGTCTCACCAAGTTGCCCAGGCAGGTCTCGAACCTGCGGGCTCAGGCAATTCACTAACCTCGGACTCCCAAAGCGTGGGATTTCAGGCTGAGCCACCGAGCCCAACCTGTAGATTAACTTTTGAGACTGGCATGTGCTGCTGTAGGATCCAGTGTGCAGGGTGGGTGAGAGTGCAGACAAGCAAGTGCTAGGCTAGAGTCAGGTTCTCCAGACTCCCCCCAAGCCACTGCAGAAGCAGGAAGAGGGCGCAGCAGCTTCAGCGTGGCACAGGGTGGCCTGTGGGTTGGACACCGTGTAGAGGGAGACAGAGGGGACACAGCTACGTTCACATGAACAAGAGTCTCCACGTCGCCCCCCAGGTCAGCCCCTGAATAAGCGGTAGGGTAGGGATAGCCCTTGTTAAGACAACCACTGCCTGTGAGAAGCAAGGACAACAGTGGAGTGAATCACGCAAGGCCGTTCAGTGGATTCATTCCATGATACAGATGGTCATTAGTGGGCTCATCCCATTATACGGACCACCTCCAACAAAGCAACCTAGCCTTGAGCAGCCTGAGAAAGCAGCAGTAGGGACTGAAGCAGCAACAAACTCCAGAGCACACACCCACAGGAAGCACCACTCATTCCACATGGCTGGAGGGAGGGGGGACAGAGAGATTTCCACCTAAGGGGATGGAGACACACGCACAAGAATTAGTTGGGGACGCTGATTTTCAGAAGACCCTTGTCCTTCTGAACAACAAACCAACAAACAACAACTCTAAAGCCAAGCCCCAGGGCTCTGCCGGGCCTACAAGTAGAGGATGGGATCCTGGGGTCTGGAGTTTCTCACTCAGAGGCTGTAAGATCACAACTACTGTTTTTGTAGTAACACCTAAGTCTTCCTTTTGCTCTCATTGTCTTGCCAATTTACAGTGGTGTTTTCTGTATAAGACAACAGAATGAATGCAGCTGCTTCCCATTACACCAGACATTAAGGAGATTTGAAGATACAAACATCCACTCTTCTCGCTATTTTGGGGGTCTGGAATATATAATTATTTACATGAAAAACTGTATTTATATTAACACATAATGGGTATGTGGTTATTTTTAAGTATCTTTTAACATATCCAAGGAGTTCTTCAAGATGAACAAGTGCATTAATCCATTTGTTACTTCGAGTAGTCTTGATTATATGAAAACAATGACAGGCTAAGTCTCTAGTGGAAAAAATATATACTAAAGGGAATTAAAATCTTCCTTATATCTATTTGCACATTTAGTCAACTGTATAATAAAATATAAAAAATTCTAAAGAATGTATTAATGATTATTCTCTATTGTCATAGGTTTTTAAGTCAAAATACATTTTATAAAAACTATTAAAATAATCACATTTCATAAAGCATTATTCCATTAACAATATTACACAGACATAGAAAAGAATAAAGATCTTTAAGTTGTTGTGGAGTTCCCCCCCTTAATTAGGTCAAAACCACACACAATGTTTGACTTTTACAGCGGTAAGAACTACCTTTATTTAGTTGCCTACCATCTCTAGACACAGTTATAAGCATTCTGAATGCACTGTCACTTAATCCTCACAACACCAGTCTTACACTTTGGGAAACAGCAGCTGAAAAGGGTAGTTAAGGTAACGGTAACACATCTAAGGCCCTACTGGACTAAGGAGGAAGTATGCAAGAGATCTGGGATACTCATGAATTGTCACACTGTCAGGAAAAAACTGGCTGCAAACCTTAGAGAGCTAGTTCTATTTCAGTTACTGAGACCCAAGTACATTATCCATAAAGTGGGAAATAAGGATGATCATCTCCCCTTTCCAAAACAGTACTCCTTTTGACCTTATCCTACTTCTTCCTCCCCAACTACCTTCATCCAGCAGTCAAGTAATTGTGCATGTTTTATCTTTTCAAAATGTCATTTATTTTTACTATCTGTTCCTCCAATTTTATTATATTCTCCCATTTGTACAGTAGACGGTTCCCTCTAGCAAAACACGTTACTGAAATATAAAGATAAAAAATAACAAGGTAGAACAGTAGCTAATTAAAAAGTAGTTTTATTACTAGCCAAGTTGAACATTCCACACATTTTATCTTTCATTTTATCTTTCTCTTTCTTTGAGAATTATCTGTTCAAGTTCTTTATCTAACTTACTAATTGGGGTCTTAACAGAAAGAAAACAGTTTAAAAAAAAAATCAACAAAAGATTTTAACATATACTCACCAATGGAGGAATACAAATTTTAAAATGTTCAAGCCATTCAGAAAATGCAAATTAAAATCCCAGTAAGATGGTGATGGTTGCACAATAATTTATACTTAATGCCAATGAGTTATACACTTAAAAATTGCTAAAATGGCAAATTTTGTTACGTATACTTTAATACAGTAATTTTTTTAAAATCACAGGAAGATACCACTATGTACCTATTACAATGGCAAAAAGAGGAAAAAAGTACTCTAACCATACAATCTTAGCAAATCCTATTCATAAATAGCCCAGTAAAATGAAAACGTATGTTCACACAAAAACTACTGTGAATATGTATAATGGTTTCATTCATTATTTCCAAAACTAGAAACAACTAACCCAAGAATTCCACAGCTGAATAATAGATAAACCAACCATGGTACATCCCTAAAATAGAATACTAAGCAAAAAAAGAAATGAACTACTGATACATGTAACAACATGGATAAATCTCAAATGCATTATATTAAAGAAGTCAGACTCAAAAAGCTACACATTATATGTTCCATTTATGACATTCTGGAAAAGCTAAAACTATAGAAACAGATCAGTGGTTGTCAGGGGCTGGGGTGAGGGTAGGGCTGACCATAAAAGGGCATAACAATATTTTGGGGGTGATAAAACTACTGTATACCTTGATTGTGCTGGCTATGTGACTGCATGCATTTGTCAAAATAAACATTAAATAAATTTTGTATTTAAGTTATACTTGAGTCATGCACAGTGGCTCACAGCTGTAATACCAGCACATTGGGAGGCTGAGGCAAGAGGATTGCTTGAACTCTGGAATTTGAGATCAGCCTGGGCAAGATAGTGAGACCTTCTCTCTACAAAAAATGTTTAACAATTAGCCAGGAATGGTGGTACGCAACTGTATTTCTAGCTACTTGGGAGGCTGAAGCAGGGGGATCACTTGAGTCCAGGAGATCAAAGCTGCAGTGAGACAGGATCATGCCAACTTACTACAGCCTGGGTGACAGACCTATCCTTGACTCAAAAAAAAAAAAAAAAAAAGAGTTGCACTTTAATACTAAAATGAAAAGGAAAGACCTACAGTAGTATCTAAATAGTCATGTAGAAAGAAAGAACAAAACGAGAAAGAATAATGACATGAAAAAATAATTACTGTTCCCTATCTAAAATGTGTTCTAATGCAATTGTAGACTGAAATGTATACCAATGAGCACACAAGTTTCATCCAACCAGGCAGAAATTAGTGTTGTTCATGGAAATCAGCATCATTCACCAAATATTTTTGGCTTTCCACTTTCTGGGCATATGGTAGAACTGTGCTTTTCTGTCACCTCTGAAATTAGACATGGACATGTAGCCTGCTTTGGTCAATGAAATACAAGCTACAGTGATATATGTGTGCTTCTGATGTGCCAACGAACACAATTCATCACACTGCATTTTCCTCCCTCAAAGTAACTACAGTCGGCTGAAGTACTGTCCTCCAATCCATACTGGATATCATATGTCAGGGAGAGGTTAGCCTCTTGATGCTTTAAGCTGCTGAAGTATAGGGTAGAGTTTGTGGCTACGACATAACTTAGCCAATCTTATCTTACACAGGATCTTAGCAGTTTTCCAGAAACAAGTGCAACTACTACCAACATACAAAGTCAAAGAGAGAATAACCTGTATACCAGAACAAAACCCATCACCCAAAACCACAACAGAGTAACAAGGCCAAAGCTACAAAAAGAAAATGAAGTCTACAAAAGGTGTTGTCTGAGGTCCTTTACTAAAAATTAAATCATGAAGTGGGTTCTGCAGAAGATTGAGGCTCCCAGATTTACTACGTGGTAAAACTACAAATCTTGCTCAGGCAAAAGTAAAGTCAATGCACCTTGCTTATTATAAATGCAAAGCTGCTTAGAAACAATATGGTAAACCTCTTCCAGGTTTTCAAAGGCAAATTTCTTCTATTTAATTCCATGGGAATTTTTGTTGCTTTATTTGAATATTTAATATCTTTACACAAGCATACCTTTTAAAGACTCTAGCACATAGTTTTGGATCAATAAAGTCTTTTTTTAAAGAAAACCTTCAATCCTTAGTAACTTAAGTATGGAGATGGCCGAGTAGATGAGAGAAAGAAGGGAAACTATAAGCAGTGAGAGGAGGCTATCAAATTGGAGCCTGCAGTGGAAGTCAGCACCCGCTTTAGGTATGGCCCACCCTATCAGTTTTTCTAGCCAACAATCCAATTTAACAATGTATCCTACATCCTTACTATAAGAAAAAAACAAATAAACAAAAACTCCAAAAGCTTTGGGTACATGTTATAACTTTATCTATCTACCTTGAAAGTTCTTAGTTGGGCTCGGTGGCTCAGCCTGTAATCCCGTGCCTTTGGGAGGCTGAGGTGAGTGAACTGCCTGAGCCCGCGGGTTCGAGACCAGCATGGGCAACTTGGCGAGACCTCATCTCTACAATAAATCAAAAATCAGCCAGGCGTGGTAGCGTGTGCCTGTAATTCCGGCTACTCGGAAGCCTGAGGCGGAAGGATCAGGGGAGCCCAGCAGGTCGAGGCCGCAGTGGCCGGCAGCGGCCACTGCACTCCAGTCTGGGCGACAGAGTGAGACTCCAACTCAAAAAAAAAAGAAAGTTCTTTAAGTAAGATTTCAAAATCTCTCCACTCTCCTGGTGATAAACTGGCAATAATTTAACAATCAAAAGGATTCTTATTACTAAAAACTTTACTTCTTAGAATAGTCTTATATTTACAGAAAATATGAGTAGAGAGTACAGAGTTCCCATATATCTGGCACACAATAACCCCCATTACTAACATCTTATTAGTAGGATTTGTTAGCGGGTGTGGTGGCTTTCGCCTGTAATCCCAACACTTTGGGAGGCAGAGGGGAGAGGACTGCCAGAGTCCAGGGGTTCGAGATGAGGCTGGGTAATTTGGCAAGACCTCATCTCTAAAATAAATTTTAAAAATTAGCTGGCTGTGGTGATACATGCCTGTGGTTCTAGCTACTTTTAAAGGCTGAGGTGGAAGGATTGCCTGAGTTCAGCAGGTCAAGGCTGCAGTTGCTGTGAACATGCCACTGCACTACAGCCTGGGCAACAGAGCAATAAGCCTACTCTAAAAAAGGATTTGTTATACTTTTGTTACACTTACTGAACCAATATTGATACATTATTATTAACTAAAGTCCACGGTTTATACAGATTTCCTTAGTCTTTACCTAATGTTCCTTTTCTGTTCAAGGATCTACCCACATTTAGTTGTCATGTCTCCTTGAGCTCTTCTGGGCTCTGGAAGTCTTTCAGATTTTACTTGCTTTTGATAACCTTGACAGTTTTTAGAAGTGCTTGTAAAGTATACGGTAGGTTGCCCCTTCTACTAGAAATTATCTGAGCTGGGCTTGGTGGCTCATCCTGTAATCCTGTGCTTTGGGAGGCTGAGGTGACTGGATTGCCTGAGCCCACGGGTTCGAGACCCGCCTGGGCAACTTGGTGAGACCTCATCTCTACAATAAAATAAAAAAACTAGCCGGGCGTGTGCCTGTAGTTCCAGCTACTTGGAAGGCTGAGGCAGAAGGATCGCCGAAGCACAGGAGGTCGAGGCTGCAGTGGCCGGGAGCGGCCACTGCACTCCAGTCTGGGCGACAGAGTGAGACTCCAACCCGGAAAAAAAAAAAAGAAATTGTCTGGTCGGGCACGGTAGCTCAAGCCTGTAATTCCAGCATTTTGGAAGGCCGAAGTAAGAGGATTGCCTAAACTAAGAGGATTGAGACCAGCCTAGGCAATGTGGCGAGACCTCGTCTCTACAATAAATAAATTGTTAAAGTAGCCGGTCGTGGTAGTGCGTGCCTGTAGTTTCAGCTACTCGGGAGGCTGAGGCAGAAGGATTGCCTGAGCCCAGCAGGTCAAGGCTGTGGTGGCCACGAGTGTATCACTGCACTCCAGCCTGGGTGACACAGTGAGACTCCAACTTGAAGAAAAAAAAAAAGAAATTGTCTGATTCATGAATACACTGAGACTATGAGTTTTGGGGAGGAAAACTGCATAGATAAAGTATCATTTTCTTTTTTCTTTTTAAATATGGAATGCTTCATGACTTTGCGTGTCATTCTTGTGCAGGGGTCATGCTAATCTTCTCTGTATTGTCACAATTTTAGTATATGTGCTTCCAAAGTGAGCACAAGATGCCATTTTCATAATGTCATATCAAGTGTATATACCACCAACATGATGGACTACTGTTAATGCTGACCTCGGTTCATCTAGCTGAAGTAAACGAGGGATGTTTAACACATGGTTATCAAAAATTTTACCATTAATAGATACAATTATGGTAGGAAAATATTAAAAACAGATTATTGAAAAATATTACTCAAAGTATCTCTGAAGGACCAGGCGCAGTGGCTCATGCCTGTAACCCCAGGACTTTGGAAGGCCACAACCTAGAAACCAACTTGGGCAACATAACGAGATCTCATCTCTACAAAAAAATTTAAAAATTAGCTAGGTGTTGTGGCACACACCTGTAGTCCCAGCTACTCAGAAGGCAGAGGTGGGAGGATCACCTGAGCCCAGGAGGTCAAGGCTGTGGCAAAATATGATTGTACCACTGCACTCCAGACTAGGCAACAGAGACTACAACTCAAAAAAAAAAAAAAGGCTGGGCTCGGTGGCTCAGCTTGTAATCCCAGCACTTTGGGAGGCTGAGGCGAGTGGACTGCCTCAGCCCATGGGTTTGAGACCTGGGTAACTTGGCGAGACCTCGTTTCTACAATAAATAAAAAATTAGCCGGGCGTGGTAGCGCTTGCCTGTAGTTCCGGCTGCTTGGAAGGCTGAGGTGGAAGGATTGCCAGAGCCCAGCAGGTCGAGGCTGCAGTGGCCAGGAGTGTGCCACTGCACTACAGTCTGGGCGACAGAATGAGACTGCAACTCAGGAGAAAAAAAAAAAGTCTGTGGATAACCAACATATCCCAAAACAAGAAGTGACTATATAAAGTTAACATTCACTATAGGGAATTTATAGTCCCTTAAAAACAGCAAAGGTAGCTGGGTTTGGTGGCTCAGCCTGTAATCTCGCGCCTTTGGGAGGCTGAGGTGAGTGGACTGCCTGAGCCCGCGGGTTCGAGACCCGCCTGGGCAACTTGGCGAGACCTCATCTCTACAATAAATCAAAAATCAGCCAGGCATGGTAGCGCACGCCTGTAGTTCCAGCTACTTGGAAAGCTGAGCCGGAAGGATTGCTGGAGCCCAGCAGGTCGAGGCTGCGGTGGCCAGAAGTGGTCACTGCACTCCAGTCTGGGCGATGTGAGACTCCAACTCAAAAAAAAAAAATAGCAAAGGTAAGCCAGGCTCAGTGGCTCAACCTGTAATCCCATGCTTTGGGAGGCTGAGGTGAGTGGATTGCCTGAGCCCACGGATTCGAGACCCGCCTGGGCAACTTGGCCAGACCTCATTTCTACAATAAATTAAAAAAAAATTAGCCGGGTGTGGTAGCACACGCCTTCCAGCTACTTGGAAGGCTGAGGCAGAAGGATCGCCGGAGCCCAGCAGGTCGAGGCTGCGGTGGCCAGGAGCGGCCACTGCATTCCAGTCTGGGTGACAGAGTGAGACTCCAACTCAAAAAAAAAAAAAAAAAAAAAATAGCAAAGGTAACTATATGGCAATATGAAAAAAATGTATAATATTAAGTAGACAAATTAGGAATTTAAAAAATGAATGCACACCCTTTCTTTCAACTAGGTAAAAACACCATAGCCTAAAAGAGAAAACGTGAAAAATGATAACCACTATAATTGGTTAGATAAGGACATGGGTGATTTTTCTTCCCTCTTTTCCCAAGGTATCTAGTGTTTCACTGCTACTTTTACAACTACAAGAAAAAAGTTTAACTGCTCAAATTTTCCAAAAAACATTTCGTTTTTGACTGTGAAAGTATACCTATAAACAAAATATACAGACTTGGGAATTAGGTTTTGCAAAAGTCTTAAAATTCCATTCTCTATGTATGCCAGAAGTTTATTTTCTTATCTCTCCAGAGTACCATCATTACTAAATTAATACTTTGCCTTTATGTTGGGTCTGAAAGCCTGAAAATTGCATTTTCTAGTCTCCTTACTGATGAGGCTTGAATCAGAATATCACTCGAACTTGGAAGGCTGAGGCGGAAGGATCGCCGGAGCCCAGCAGGTCAAGGCTGCTGTGGCCGAGAGCATGCCACTGCACTCCAGTCCGGGTGACAGAGTGAGACTCCAACTCAAAAACAAAAAAAAGAATATCACTCAAATATCACTCTAACTCAGAAGTGAAAAGCACTCCTGTGACATCAGAAGAAGGGAACTGGCAAAACCGTTTTCGACATCTGGCTCTGAAAGTCAGCAGACAGCTAATTGCGGGTCCTGAAGCTTCCTGCCAACAGACACGGACATCATGGTGATGATTCTGCCAGCAGCAGTGGGCAACTTCGCACTTCTGCAGCACAATGACTCCAAACATTTCAGCAGACGTGAACATGAACCAGTTAGCAACGTTTCTTCCCTCAACTCCAAATTCCCCAAGTTCACCAAATTCAGTGACAGCAACTGAACTCCTTTAAGCATTTTTTTTACACAGTTAAAATAAACTATGTCAGTAGAGGGTGCTGAAGGGACATCCAAGAGGAAGGGGGCATTTTCTTGCTCCGGTGCCATCGGTAGGTTTGTTTTAATGACCATCTTCCCATAACCGTGCAGATGAGGGCCCAGCACACTCCAAGGCTTGCACAGGTACACACAGTGCTGTCCCAACTCGCCCTGCATGCCTACCCATCGGTATTGGCTCACCTGCACTCTGGAGGGTTGTTTCCTGCTACCCAGAAAAAGTGCTATATCACTTTACATGCCCATCGGAGTACACAAAAATTTCAACTCCTCCACATTCTTACCAGTTCTTGGTATGATTGGTCTTTACATTATCATTTTAGTCACTCTAGGAGGTATGTAGTGATATCTCTTTGTAGTTTTAGTTGTTAACAGTTTTATCGAGGTAATTTATGCCATGAAGTTCACTGATTTAAAGTGTGAGATTCAGTGGGTTTGAGAATATTTAGTTGTGCGACCATCACTCTAGGTAGGAAATATTCATCATCCCAAAAAGAAAACTTTATATATATAGATTTATAGATCCACTTTCTCATATAAAGATTTGCCTAATCTGGACATTTCACGAAAATTGAATCACAGAAAATTTGGTCTTTGATGACTGGCTTCTTTCACTTAGCCTAATGTTTATGAGATTTACCCCAAGTTGTACCATGCATTCCTTTGTATTGTTGAATAATATTCCATTTTATGAACAGACCACATTTTCCACTCATCAGTTGATGGACACTGGGTTATTTCCACTGCTTGGCTATTATGAATAATGCTGCTATGAATATGCATATATAGGTTTGTGTGTGAATTTTTAATTATCTTGGGTATATACCTAGAAAAGGAATTGCTGGGTCATACAGTTACTCAGTTTAACTTTTTGAGGAACTACCAAAATCAGTTGCACCATTTTACATTCCCACCAGCAACAAATGAAGGGTCCGGTTTCTTCACCAACTCTTATTATCTGTCCCTTTTGATTATGGACATCCCAGTGGATGTGAGCTGGTATCTCATCATGGTTTCGTGCATTTATTTAATGACTAATGATGCTTAACAGCCTTTCATGTGCTTAATAGTCATGTGTATATATTCCTTGGTGATGTGTTTATCCAAATCTTTGGGCCATTATTTTTTTTTTTTTTAGTTGAAGTCTCACTCTACCGCACAGCCACCCCAGCATCGACCTGTTGGGCTCCCGCAATCCTTCTGCCTCAGCCTTCCAAGTAGCTAGAACTACAGACACACACTACCACAACTGGCTAATTTTTTTTTTTTAATTGTAGAGATGAGGTCTCGTCAAGTTGCCCGGGCTGGTCTCAAACCCACCGGCTCAGGCAATCCACTCGTCTCAATGTCCCAAAGTGTTGGAATTACAGGCTGAGCCACCGAGCCCAGCCTTTGGGCCATTTTTTAAACTAGGTTATTTGCTTTTGTATTATTGAGTTTTTAGAATCAATCTCAATCTCAATCTCTCTCTCTCTCTCTCTCTCTCTCTCTCTCGTCCTTCAGTAGATATGTTTCACAAACACTTTCTGTGGTCCATCTTCAAATTTTGAAAGAAGTTCTTAATTTTCAAGCCAGTCATTTATCCATTTCTTCTTCTATGGATCATGTTTTTGAAGTCATACCTAAGAAATTCTGACCTGACCCAAGATCACAAAGAATCTCTTCTATATCTCCTATGTTTTCTTCCAGAAGTTTCATAGTTTCAGGTTTTTCATTTAGGTCTAGCATCCCTTTAATTTTGGTATACGGCATAAGCTATGGCTCAAAGTTCATTTTTTGCCTATAGCTATTCAATTACTCCAGCACCATTTGTCGAAAAACTGCACTTTCTCCATGGAACCGCTTTTGTACTTTTTTTTTTTTTTTTTTGAGG